>NC_032012.1:904601-1006634 GCF_001865875.1 Lupinus angustifolius
CACCGTTCCTGAACTATTAGTCTCATTGAACCAAAACAATTATATATTAATCAATTCAATAAATTAACATTTTTAAACCTATCGGTATTTTCTAAATCACTAACAATCAACCAAAGTAGCTCAATAATTTTTGAACTAGAACTACGTAAGCCTTGATCCCCGTAATAGGGGTACGTAGGACCAAAGTCAATATTGTCAAGCTCAATAATAAAAATAAATAATTGTTAAGGGTATAAAAGTTCATGTTATTAGCGAGTGTACCGTTTTAATACGGGCGGACGGGTTGCTAATACCTTCCCTGGTCCGTAATCGACTCCCAAACTCAAAATCTATGCTTAAAGACCATATTATCCTAATTGGGCGTATTAGAGTTTTCTACGTTTTAACCGCAAAAAACGTAGTGGCGACTCCAAATCAATCGGGAGAGGTAGAAATCGAGTTCGCCTCCTCCCAAGTCGTAGAGCCGGTCTTCCAACCGAAAATCGGGTCGCGACATTCAACAACATATCGCTCGATAATACAACCCACTAGTCTTGATCGGTTCTTCACATACCCTTTTAATGTCTTCATATAACGCTCAAAAGGTACATCCATCTTATATAGGAATGGCCACATAGTTGTGTCTCTCGAACAAGATGAATGCTTAGATTAACTATTATGTCAAAAAAAAGGTGGGAAATACATTTCAAGCTCACACAAAGTTAAAATAATTTCTCTTTGCAATGTAAGTAATTTCTCAGGGTCAATCACTTCGCTACAAATTGCCTTGAAGAAGAAGCATAACCTAGTTATGGTTCCTCAAACTTTTTAGGTAGAATTTACTGTATTCCAGTAGGCAAGAAATGCTCCATAAGTACATGACAATCATGAGACTTAAGACCTTTTAACTTGAGGTCTTTCACTGATACGAGGTTCTGAATGTTGGAAGAGTACCCTTCTGGAACTTTAACATCATGACTAAATTTACAAAATTTCATTTTCTCATTCCTCGACAAAGTATAAGCTGCTAGAGGTAGAAATGCATGTTTTCCCTTTATTACCGGCCCCAATTCCTTTCTTATTCCCATACTAACCAAGTCTAACATTACATTCAAGCGATCTTTGGTCTTACCAGGGACATTGAGTAAGGTACCAATGAGACTTTCAAATACATTTTTTTCAAAATGCATAACATCAAGGAAATGTCTTACATAGAATGAACTCCAATATGACAATTCAAAGAAGATTGACCTTTTCTTCCACCCACTTGTGACAATTTCTTTTGCAAAAGGTTTACCAAAGTTAGTATTCAAATCCTTTAGCTTTTGAAATAATTGGTCACCTATCAACGACAAAGGAGCACGACCTTCTTCATTGTTTCCATCAAATGCTTTTCTCCATTGCCGATAGACAAAAATCTACGATGACCAAGGAAGATATTCTTCTTATAGTGTTCCAACCTCATTGAATGAGTATTATCTTCACATACAGGACATGGAAAATGTCATTTTGTACTATATCCAGACATATTACCATATGCAGGAAATCACTGATTGTGCCAAACAGTAAAGCCCTTAAATTGAAGCTTTCTTCCTTATACGCATCCTATACATTTATGTATGTCTCCCACATTTGTTTCAAGTCTTCAATTAATGGAGCCAAATATATGTCTATGTCATTTCCTGGTTGTTTAGGTCCAAAAATTAACATAGATAACATCATATATTTACGCTTCATGCATAGAAAATGAGGTAGGTTATATATCACCAACATCACTAGCCATGTACTGTGGGAGCAACTTTGAACACTATGTCGGTTAACTCCATCCATTGACAATGCAAGGTGTAGATTTCTTGATTCTTGACAAAAACTAGGATAGTTGTAATCAATTTTTCTCCATTGAGGAGAATCTGCAGGATGTCGAAGCTTGTCATCTTTAATCCTTTCTTCATCATGCCATGTCAACTTCTTTGCATCTTTGGCATTGCTAATCATACGCTTGAATCTTGTTTTGATGGGAAAATACTATACAACCTTTTTGGGAATTGAGTTTTCCTTCTTATATCGTGATGCATTACATTTAGGACAAAACTTTAATGAAGCATACTCATTAAAAAATAAGATGCAATTATTTTCATAAGCATGCATCCTAATATAGTCCATGCCTATGGAGCGTAACATTTGTTTTGCATCATAGGTTCGATAAGGGAGCACATTATCATCCGGCAACATATCCTTCATAAGTGCAAGCAAGTCGGTGAAACTCTTATCAGTCCATCCATTAACAGATTTCAACTTATACAACCTTGACATCGCTGCCAATCTTCTGAATTTAGTACAGCCATCTTATAATGGTTTCTCAGCATCACTTATCAACCACTGAAACATCTCAGGACAATCCCGAAGATCCTCTTCAACAACGTTTGCCATTTCCTCAAAACGATCGTCTTCATATGCATTTATGTAGTTGTCTTTCATATGCATCTCATCATCACAAACCATAACATCTCTCGTCTCACCATGTCTTGTCCAACATGTATAACTTTGATCAATCATGTGACACACTAAATGAACTTTTAACTCATTTGGAGTAATTCGGTTTGGATAACAACATCTTAAGCAAGGACATACAATTCTATTAGGGTTTTCAGCATTCTCAATTGCAAACCTAACAAATGATTTCACCCATTCTTCATAGTCCTTCGTCAATCAATTGACACTCATCCATTTTCGATCCATTTTCTATTAACAAAAAATATAATGAGCAACTTGGAGTTAGGCTCACCAAGCAGAGCAAATGCATTATTATGTAATTAAAAATGGGGGCACCCTAACTCATAATATAAGTTAAATGATTTGGAACTCAGAAACTCCAACTCATTACAAGCTCAATGAGTGAAATCACTTTCACTCATTTACAAGGAAAATATTTATAACTTAATACAAGTAAATATAATGTAATTAAAAATACAAATAACTATATGAAAAACTCACTTTCAATTCGGTGTTGAATGCGCGAATGATGATTTTGAGGTTAAACGAGTGAAGGATTTTCGAAATCGGTGTTGAATGATTTTCGTTTAAAATGGATGAAAGATTTTTGTTGTTGAATGAGTGAACGATTTTGAGGTTGAATGATTTTCGAGTTTGATTTTGAGAGTAAACGCGTTTTATTGCTGAATAAATGAGTGTTGGGATTGATGATGAATGTGTGAGAATGCGTGAACATTTTAATTTTTTTAGGGTCTGATAGTATCTTCAACAGCGCATAATTACAATGCTGCTGTCAATGATACAAAATCTACAGCACATAGTGAAGATGGTGTTGTCAATGATATCTAATCAATAGCGCAACCTTAAAGAAACGCTATGGAAGAACTCTCCATTCAAATATAAAAAAGGTAAATGTTCCACATCGCAATCTTAAGGAAACGTTGTGGAAGATATAATATTTTTTTTACTAATTCATGTTTTTTAATGAAATTCAAATTAGTAATTACATTATGACATTCGATTAATGACAATTAATTAAATATATAGAACAATTAATAATGACAATAAATAACATTTCAAACAATTAATCGATTAAGCATTGTGTAATAAACGAATCCTGAAGATCCTCTTTGACAATGTTTGCCATTTCCTCAAAACGATCGTCTTCATATGCATTTATGTAGTTGTCTTTCATATGCATCTCATCATCACAAACTATAATGTCTCTCGTCTCACCATATCGTGTCCAATATGTGTAACTCTAATCAATACCATGACACACTAAATAAACTTTTAACTCATTTGGAGTAATTCGGTTTGAGTAACAACATCTTAAGCAATGACATACAATTCTATTAGGGTTTTCAGCATTCTCAATTGCAAACCTAACAAATGACTTCACTCCTTCTTCATACTCCTTCATCAATCGATTGTCACTCATCCTTTTTCTATTAACAAACAAATATGTTAGATGCCTCTCATTTCTATGCCTTAAAAGAATTTTATGACTATTTTATGGCTCTCTTTAATGGCATTTTATGTCTTTTTTATGGCTTTGTTTCCAAGCACCCAATGCTTCATATCCAAGATACCAAGACTTTGCTTGCCTATAAAAGGACACATATAGAGAGCTTCAAAATCATCTTCACAACACACAACATCTCTTTCATTTACACATATATTGTGAGTGCATTCTTGGTGAGAATTCTTGTTCTACTTGAGAGAGTATTTGTGAGAAAACATATTGTCATTTGTCCTCATCATTATAAGAGGATTTTTTGTACTCTTCTTTTTTACATAGTGGAATTTTGCTCTTGATCGCCCGTGGTTTTTTTCCTCTCACACTGAGGGGTTTTTCCACGTTAAATCTTGTGTGTTATTTTCTTTATCCTTTACTTGCTTCTCTTTTGTTCTTAATTGATTCAATCATGTGCTTCCGCATTGTGCTCTATCCTTAACAAAATATAATAAGCATAAATCTCTATTAACCAGTGAAAGTGAAAAGTTAATAGCACGATGATTATTCTTAAGGTTGTTTTTAACATACTAAGGATATTCTTATTTTGTTCTCCATTATGTTGTTCTTATTCCTTGCTGAGGAGAGACGTGTAATGAAAATACACAATTCATGAATAAATACAAATACAAGCATATCTAAAAACATTAAAATATCCATAAACATTTAAAAAAGCTAGTATCATTACCAAAAACATTTTTGTAGAAACGAAAATTAAAAAAAAATAGAAGAACTCTAACTTGTCTTCCTTAAACGAAAATTATTTTTTAATATATTTTAATTAATGTAATATTTTATTTTATTTATTCGTGTCCACATAATTTAATTTTATAATTTACAACAACAAAATTATTATTTTTATTTATAATTAATTTCTAACATTTATAATAAATTATAACAAATTTTAATTTATTAATGAATAAGTAAGTAATTATTCTTAATATTTTGCTATATTTATTGTAAAATATAAAAGTGTGGGAAAGGTTGTGGACCCAAATAAGAATAAGAATGATGTTTTTCATTGTGTGAAAAGTAAATATTGTTCTTATTTTATGGAGAATTGCAATAAATTATAAAATAATATGTGAGGCTCAAATAAGAATGAATATGTTATTCTTCACTCCGCCAGATATAGTAATAAACATCGGTCATTCAACAACGCAATTTTGAACGATGTTGTTGAAAATGAGGTGGAAGAACATCAACAACGCATAATAAAACAGGTGTTGTCAATTTGTGTAACTTCAACAACGTATTCTTGACAAAACTCTGTTGAACATCAGTAACGTTAGCGTTGGCTTGAATGATTTATGTTTAATAGCACATTTGATAGAAAGCATTGTCGATGTTAATACATGCAACAACGCATAATTAAGGAAGCACCGTTGAAGATGACATAGTAACTGCGCTTGCTTAATTATACGTTGTTGATGTTTTACGACTTTTTAAACGTCCGAGATATTAATGGTGGCAGTAATGCATCTCTTTGTTTGTTAAAATATTAACGGTTGAGCGGTTATGCATTTCTTGGTTGTTGTAATGTATGTATGTCATGTATGATATGAGTGTTATATGTTATGCTTGAATGTAATGGAATGATGAGTAAGACCCATACACCAATATTCTAGTGTATCACTCATGATTTATTTTTTGGATGGAACTCATCAACTTTTGCAGACTCGACTGAAGCGACCTTTGTTGTTTTCTTTTGAGTGGCATCCTAAATTTTCACCCATCAAAATCTGCCTTAGTTTACCTAAAGACAATTTTTTTAAGGTGATCCATAAAATTGCTACAGTATAATATGGAGGACAATGACTAAACTCAACCATACTTCCTAGTATAGGTTGGCTGAGGAATTCATGCTAGAGTGTTGATTTTATTGTAACAATAACAAATTCCCCATGTGACTATTATGAATTATTGTCTTCACCTACGAGGCTACAACTTAGATTCTTCAAAAATATGCCCTTGGGTGATTGAGGATTTGTGGTAGTAAGTCTTGACATTGACGGTGTTCATTTAATTTTCCCTAATTTTTGCCTAGAATACCTTATGTAGGCATCTGTCAGAAATTCTCTCATTTTATTATGACCTCAAATCGCCTTTGCAGGTTTTTGACTAAGGACCATTCTCCTTTCCCTAGGTTGTCCATGTGGGTTTTCAAACTAGCACTCTTTTGTTTTTGTTTTTTTGTTTTTTTTTTTTTTTTTGCTTTTGTGAACACCCTTAATTGTCTTGCTCTTCTTAGTTGGGAGATTTTGACAACTAATAGAGTCATGAGAAACCACTTCACCATTGTCTTAGTTTTGGGCTCTAAATTTTCACAAGAAGTTGAGATCATGCCAAAAATTGCCCCAGTTTAGGCTTCTTGTGATTTTCCACTAGAAAATGAGATATGTCGAAAAGCTTCCCGGTGTGAGATAATCAGAGTCATCATTCTATTGAAATTGATGTAGTAGACTTGGACTAGAGGCCTTAGATCATGAATCATCTCAAAATTTGCCCTAGTTTGAGACACTTCCAATTTTATTTTGCTTTTAGTGCTCTTTATTTCATGCATAACTCTTTAAAAAGAAATACTAAAGCAATGATCAATGCAAACTTGGGAAATGTTTAAGTTATGGGTGGTGATGTGGTAATGATGGTTTTTTTTGGGTTTTGGCTTGTGTAGATGATAGAATTTGATTTGGATTTGGCTAATGGTAGATGTGGTGGTGGCTATGATAGAATTTAGTTTCTGTTTGACTTATGAGTGATGGTGAAGTTATGATAACAGTGAGAAAATAAATTTTAACTTATGCATTAAAGAAGATATATTTTCATCAAAATTTTATAAGCTTAGTGGAGTCAGTATTTTTTTTCATGATGCGCATCTTAGGCGAATAAGTCTCCGACAAGGTCTTTTGAAGCTTGTATCGTAGCTAGGCTAAGGGTTTTCAAGAAAAATGATATAGGGCTCAAAACATATGTTTCTCATACCCATATTTCACTTTTCTTCTTTATCCTATTTTCAATAGTTTTCTAGCATGATATTCAATTATTAAGAGAATTTTCTAGATAAGAATGACCTAAGATTAAGGCGATATAGGGCTCAAAAATGATCTCTTATTGATGCATGATGTGCATAAAGTGAATTTTTTATTTTTTATCATGTTATATGAATTGACACTACTACATTTTTAGCCTACGACAACACCTCAATTCTCAATGGTTTTAAAACCGTGGTCTTAGTGAGCATTAGACCACGGTTTTTAATAGTGTTGTCTTATTTACTAATTTTTACATTTATTCACTACGGTTTGAAAATCGTGGTCTTACAGTATATTACACAATGGTTTTTAAACTATTGTCTATTAAATTGTAAATAGACAACAAGTTTTTAAGTGTAGCCTTAACAATTATAAAAAAAACCGTTCTCTATTCTATTTATTCATTTTTTAGACCATGGTTTTTAAGTGTAGCCTTATCAATTGTAAAAAAACCATTCTCTATTCTAGTTATTCATAGTTTTAATTTGTTGAACTCAAAGGTCTCACTTTGTTTCTAAATCTAGAGTCCTTTCTTATCCTCCATTCTCAGCCTCCAACACTACTCCTATTAACAACCTCACATGAAGCAGAGTCTCTGTGATGTATCAATTGAATTTCCAAAACAGTTCGCTGAAAATTGAAGCAACTTAACACTTACTCTTCGTTTTTAACTGCAATCACTCATAGATCCAACGTTTTCATTCCATAATTTTTTTGTTGAGAAAACGATGGAAAAGATGAACAAAGCCTTCGAGAAAGTAAAGATTATGGTGGGAATGGAAGTCGAAGATGAAGAACAGCAAGTCGGGGCATTGGACGATAACAACGGTAACTTCGCCTTTATGGATGATTTCAACTGTAACTGCACCAAACATGTATTGATCTTTCTCTCCATTTTCCATGTTGATCTGCATATCAATTGTGTGATCTTTCACATTTTGGAAGCTAGTAGGTATGCCATGATTAAGGCTATGTCAGGGCTTGCTCGTTGTTTGGCCTGATGAGAATGGTTGGGAGAAAGCTAATGCATCCAAACCTCCATTGTCATTGTTTTAAATCAACTCTGATTAGTTTATTGAAATTATATTTATATGTTCATAAATAAGCTTTGTTTAATTGAGCTGGTTAAGTGTTAGGTAAAATTATATTAAAATGTGTTTTTAGTTTTAATTTTTTTACTCTGTGTAGGTTGCCTAATGATTTTGAAAAACCAGAGTTTGTTATAGTGAACATTCAGCGTGATCTGTTCTATGGCTATGATACTCTCATGGAGAATGTCTCAGACCCTTCTCACATCGATTTTGCTCATCACAAGGTACAAATAATATCTTCTAACTTGGCTTCTAGATGTAGGATATTAGTTTTTGATTAGTCTGCTAGTTGGTAGTATTTTATTTTGGCCCTGTTGTAATTGAAATTTGTTGAATATAATAATATTGTGTTGATGCAGTAAAAGATGGTTAGTAGGGAGAATATTTTGGTTACTTCCATTTATTATATATCTTACTAAAATTGTCACATGATTGGTATATTCGAAAACCTTGAATGTCAATGTTACTTTTCTAACATTCAATTTATTCTTGTGATTATTTTTAAGAACGTTTGGTTGAATTAGGTTAGGCACTTATTCTCGAAGAGAATGTAAGTTTGTTAGATCTTAAACTTTTATTATCTATATGTTTCTAATATACAATTGTTCCTTGTAGTTGAATGTTAGTTCATCATTTTGCTAATGGAATATTAGCAGTTTATTTAGCTATTATGTATTATTAATTTTGACACTACGTGGTCATATGTTGTTGCTAAAGTGGGAATTATTTGGTACTGTTAGGTTGCTCAATAATTCCCACTCACTAACATAAGAATGACCCATACTCTTCAGGTTACAAGAAGGAGAGATAGAGCCAAGCCTCTGACATTCAAGATGGGTTCTCGTGGTCCTGAGACTTTGCAGGAGCTAATGATGGGAATCCAAAGATCAGTGCTAAATTTATTGCACCTTGTTATTCTATGAACAAGTAAGCCAATGGATTTTGGCCTTTTGCTTCGGAGCTTCTGAATTTTGCGTCTATCAATCGCACCATTTTCCTCATCATGACTCGATTTGCTTTTCTTCTGCAAGGATTCGGAGTCACCAATTGTAGGGCGAGTGAATTGTTGGATTTTGATGATTATGTGGAATACAATCATGGTTAATAAGAACTGTGGGTGTAATGATAGAAGTGTATAGGAAGAGAATGGTTATTGTGACAAGAAACCCAACAATTCTGATGCAAAGCTGAATCAACTACTGGATTCAAGTCTTAGAGTTGACGTTGTTGTAGCTGGTTGATAAAGTATTATGGCTCTCAAAAGGGATGGTTCAGCTAAATTTTAGTATATCTAAATCTATGAAAACAATCACTAATTCATTGTTTTTCAGTTACTTGATTAGGATATATATGGATGAGTACCTTAAGGTTTGTAAAATTATAGAGAGATAGAGTTTAGTTTAGAGAGTGTTGTTAAACGATTTTATATAATTGGGTTGGACCTTTGTAATGGTATATGAGAGATTTTTGTTGATTTGGTTTGTACTCTTTTGGTATATGATAATTTCTCATGTTGCATTGCAGCTTATGACTTATACAGGGTTAGCACCTTCTAAGTGTATATTATATAAGCAGAGTTAGTTTATGTTTAGGATGTTGAATAAAGGCCACAGTTTGGAGTGTTGATTTGTTTATTAATGTAAACATAGGCAACGGTTTTATACGTGTTCTATAAAGTATCATTGACAACGGTTTTACAAGTGTTCTATAAACTATTATTGGCAACAGTTTTACAAGTGTTCTACAAAGTATTATAGACAATGGTTTTAGGAGTTTCCTATAATGGCTACAGTCAAAAAACCATAGTCTTTGTAAAGTAAAAAACCGTTGCCCATGTCAACTACAAAGGCAACTGTTTTTGTACACTGTTGCTATATATCATAAAACCGTTGTCTAAACAAAAGGCAACACCTTAGACTACTACAGTTAGAAAACCGTTGTCTATGACAAAGACAACGGCTTTTTAAAATTAGACCACGGTTTTTAGTCGTTGTCGTAGGACAAAAATGTTGTAGTGTGAGATGCAACTTATAACTCAAAATGATGCATGAAATGCAAGGAATGTGTATGATTATGCATATGTTGGGATGTATGAATGATATGAGAATGCAAATTTTTATGCATATGATGTATGAGATATAGGAATGCATGTAATTTTCTTTTTATGGTGCATGAGATGCTAGAAAATGTAATTTATGATGTGTATGGTCATGATATATGAGAAGATGTATGGAATGATTTTTTGCTTTTTGTGATAATGAATGAAGATATCAACAATAGTTAATAAAATGATATAATTTTTGGATGACGTTTTTTATGAATCTATGCATGAGTGAATGTATAAGTCAATGAATGATTATTATTCTTTTTTAATGCATGAATGAATGATAATTGAAAGAATGAACGATTTTTTCCCAGAATGATGAGTGAATGAATACAATGTAGATAAATATATGATTGTTGTATTTTTATTTTTAAATGAATGCATAAATGAATAATTTATTTTTCTATTTTTTAAATGCATGAATTAATAGATAAATAAGTAAAAAATAATGTATGAAAAATGTATGGATATATGTGAGATGAATAAGTTGATGTATGTATGAATAATGTGTTTGTTATCTTTTTAAGGTGCATATATATGAGTGAATGGATGCGTAATAAATTTTTAATGCATGAATGAATTTATAAGTTAATGAATAATTATTTTTATAATGCGTGAAAGAATGGATAACTAAATGCATGAGTAATTTTTTCGATTTAAATGCACAAACGAATAATGTAATTTTCTTTTTTTATGAATTGTACGAAGGTATGTATAAATAAATATGTGTATGAATGATGCATTTTTCATGAATGAATGAATAATAAATATTTTTTTATTTTTGAATGTAATGAATGAATAAATTTTCTTTTGTTTTGAGTTAATGTATGCAAAAATGTAATGCGTAATAATGCAAAATGCATGCCCCTAGGGTAATGTACCCTATCTTGGAGTAATTTAGCCATCATCACCATATACGAAGTGTCACAATGAGTTGTCATATAGTTCAGGCTAACCTGAGGTAAAGGTGAGTTACCCAAGTTTTTTTTTTGTTTTTTTATTTTATTTTTGGGGACAGGAGTCCCAAATGACGTGATCTAATATAATATGATATGCTTCCCAAGTTTCTCAATAGGTATACCTACAAAGGTTTTTGGAATATCTAATGAACAACGTTCTAGGGTAGAGTTCTAAGGTATAGTGAATATCTTAGCAAGCTCTAGACACCCTATAAGGTGCACATATTACATCTCTCTCAGAAGAGAAACTCAAATATATGAGGTTGGAAACAAGAGCTCAACTCGAGCGTCTAACTCATAATATTTGATAACAATATGAGTGGTTCACATCACCAACACTTAGAAATGGCAAAGGTCATGACCAGTGAGACTAGTGTCCCTACTATCCAAAAATGTATCATTAATACCTGGGTGTAGGGCATTTGTATGCGCCAAAATTTGTGTAAATGAAATATACCTCAATCACAAAATATATCATACATTATATTCAAACATACACTTAATAACAATAAATAATAACTATCACTTGTTTTATTATTTAGAAAATAAAATTAAATAACCAGATAAAAATATAATAAATAATTAATCATATATTTTATGATTATGGGTCGGACTCTCTCAAAAAAGTCTGCAATAGAGTCATCAGCTGTCTGTTGGTATTTTTGGTACGGCAAGTGAACTGTATCGTTCAAGTAAAAAATCTGGTAAATATTGGGATATTGTCCTCAGATAGCAGAGTGAATTTATACTAATTCTTGGAGTAGATTGGGTATATATTTACAAGATTTAAGATTTTAAAATTCATATGGATTTTGAATAAAGTTGTAAAAATGTAAAAGTTAAACTATGAAATTAAATGAGTTGGGATTGAAGTTCATATTTCTTTCCCTTTGCAATCCTTAGATCAATTCCGCATAACTTGTGAAATTACAGATGTTGATGCACATTTTCTTTGAATGATTTGTATCAATTCATTGAGTACAAAATCCTTAAATAATTACTCAAATACCAATTCCTAGGATATTTAACCAATTATCTAGCCTTAAGTTTAATTCAAAAGTAATTCATACATCATTGTCCATTCCTAAAGCAATGATGTATCAAGGAAGATAAACTAGATTCGATACCAAATTCAACTTCCCAGTTAAATTTTGATCTAAGATCAAGAATTCGGTAGCAAAGTAAATTCAAGCATTAAACGCGGGATACACTTCCCAAAATCAAATAACTGAATACATTAAAGAATTGAATCTAGGAGTATAAAAGTTAGAAGATTACATTTTCAATCTCAATACTGCAGAACTAGCCACTCATCATTGCCATTACAACACTCTTATCATGATAAGTTATGAGAAATTATAGATCCAAAGTCGTTCCCACGACTTCTCTACTCCTCTCCAATGTTTTCTCTCTAAATTTGTGTGGAAAAAGCTTGGAAAATGGTTGGATAACCTCTTTTGATTTTCGTAACTGCCTATAGATTCTCGCTTGAGGGAGAGAAATGACCACTTTCAACCATGAACACCTCGCTTGGGCGAGGACATTTTTTCTTCAATTGTCGCTTCAGCGACAGTCCCTCGCTTGGGTGAGGGACATTCTTCTTGCTTGGGCGAGGTTGTGACTCAAGCAAGAGATGCAATATTCAAAAACCCCAAACTTCTCTTTTTTCTCCTCTTTTTCATGCTTCTGATTCTGCAATTGACATAAACACATGTAAGTTCCTAAACAAGACAAAATTAATTAAGTTCTTGGAAGTTGTACACAATTTGTATCATGACTACACACTAAGTGCCCCAAAATTATATACATTTCATTCATGAAATGACACTTAACACCGTCGCGCCCCGATTTTCGATTGCACGACTTTATTAGAATTGTCACAACATTTTCTTATAAAAAATGTAGAAAAATCTTTATAGCCCAATTAAATTGGGTTTTGGATTTTTGATATCTAGGTTCGGGAGTCAGTTACGGATTAGGGAAGATATTAGCACCCTATCCGTCCGCCTTAAGCGGTACCCTCATTAAATTATATGAGTTTATTATATTTTAAAACTTATTTGGTAATTTAATTAATTGTTTGAAAGGAAAATTTTATTTAGTTTTTTATTGTGCTTGACAAGATGAACATTGGTCATATGTATCCTTATTTTAGATAGGGAATCAAAGCTACGTAGTTCTTTAGTATACAAATATTTGTTGCTTGAGTGTTTTAATTAAGGAAAGAAGTGGTGTAGCGCGATCTTCCGAAGGTTGAGTTAAGAGAAAGAAGCCACCATAACGACTTTCCCTCCATCCTTTATGTGGTTGGCAAATTTTATTTTTTAGAAAAATGTTTGTTTTGATATTTATTTATTAGTGAAAAGTGTTTGTTATTAATTGTTAATTTAATTGAAAATATTTTTTTGTTAATTTTGGGAATTAATCGAGTGAAAAGAAGCAGCGTAACACAACAATTCGAAGATGAATTGAGGATGAGAAGTGTTTCCACGACCGTCATCCATCTTTGATTAACCTCCAAAACTTATATATTTAATAAACAATGTTATAATTTGTAGGCAAATACCTTAATATATGTTGTTATTAGGATAAAAGACATATGTTGTTATTAACACTGATTGACAATGTTGTATTACCATGATCATGTTATTGAACTTTATTATATCATTATTATTATATATAAAAACATACAAAATCTCCATCGTTGAAAACAATGTCCAATTAATACCACTCATATTCCTAGTGTAATTGGTTAAATATAGAGAAGTGTATTTGTGTACCTGAGAATGCATGAGCAAGAAAAATTGATGATTGGGCAGACACACACATGGAATGGAGAAATGCATCAGAATAATAGTGAAGTAATGAAGTAATTGTTTATACCATACATTAACGACATTGATGCATATATTAACGACACTAATGCATAAAAAGCATATTATTTGTGTGATTCGACTCAATAAGTGTCTCTACTAATTACTGTCACAAAAAGCCAAGAATACTAAAAGGGAATGTGATTTGCATAATTATGTAGGAATGAGAAATGAAAAGTAGAGATTTGTGTTGTGTGATTTCTTTTTTGATATTTGCTGGAATGTTTTTTTTCCCGATGTTTTTTGGAATTGTTGAGAGTTTGAATGAATTTTGTTGAATGATTTTTTTGGGTTATTATGTATAGGAGAATTTGAGGTTGTTGTGGGTGATATTAGTACTTGTTTTGGATTCCTTTTGTGTGCACCTCTCTCCATTTTTTCTTTGGTAAATAAGACACTCTATTTATAGACTAGGATTTACCACATGTGCTTAATGAGGAGAATATTTCTCATTAATTGATTTGAGGATGTTAAAGGAAATAAATTAGATTTGTGTTTAAAAATGGAAGATAATCAAATTGATTTCAAATTTGTTTGATTTTATTTGATTTGCTTATTCTCATATTACAACCTTAATTTACTTGATTCCAAATCTCTAAAAATTTAATTTTTCATCAAATCAAATCTCTAAAGATTAATGTTTGCAATACAATCACATTGATATAGAATTCTCTAATTTGATTTAATTTAATTTGCATATTTTCATATCACAATATTGATTTGAGTTTTGAATACTTAAAGATTTAGTTATTATCAAGGTGATTCATTGAACTTAATCAAATTGATATGATATTATTCAGATTACATGTTTTTAAATCGTTAATTTACTTGATAATCCAATCAAATCTTTAATTCATTCGTTTTTTATTTTTCATAATTTATTATTATTATTTTTTAGAAAATATTTTTGTTTATAATTCATTTTTTAGAATTCAATTATTTTTATTTAAAAGAATTTTACACTTTTTCTAGAAAAAATGGATGTTCACAATGTGCATCCATAAATTATTTACCCATTGCACCAATCTTAATTTGCAGAATTTCTATCTATTTATATGAAAGAAGAAAGAAAAAAGCATTACTTTGCATCATAGCAAACGTATTAGTTTTAATTTATTTATATATTTGTTAGTCAGTATTCCACGTGATCCTGGGGAGTCTCCACTGTTACACTACCCCTAACACCATCATCATCTCTACCCTTACTTCAATACCACTTTCTTCTTTCTTTCTTCTCTCCTTTTCACCCAACTCATCAATTACACTCCCTCTCTCCACTCTCTCTCAATATCTTAGGGGAAAGATAAAGCTATATCTGTTCCCTATGCTAAAAGCATTCAAGTATAAAAGTACATTAACTATCATAAAGGAAAATCTATCTACCTACTTACTTTACACCATCAACCATTAACAACAACAAGAAGAAGAAGAAGAAGAACCCCAGAAAAGAGAAAGTGAAGATGATCCACATGGAAGGAAACAATGGAGGAGGAGGAGGAAGAAGAGTTGGTGTTGGTGAAGATGATATGAGCGATGGAATGCAATGCATTAACCACCCTCATAGAAACAACAACTACAATAACTCAGGTGGGATCTGTGCTTTTTGCCTTCAAGAAAAACTTGGCAAGCTTGTTTCATCTTCTTCTTCTCTCCCTATTCACCCTTCTTCTACTTCTTCACCTTCTTCTTCTTCTGATTCTTTCAGATCCAACAGTGTTTATTCTTCTACTAACCCTTCAGCCTCAGCTTCTATTATCACTACCAGAACAACATCAGCACTTGCTCCTACTTCACTTTCTTCTGTTCAAAAGAATGGTGCTAATACTAATCATATTCATCATGAGCATTACATGCGTTCACGCCTTGCTTTTCTTTTAGCAAAGAAGAACAAGAACAACAAACTTTCCACCATGGCTAACTCGTCTTCTTCTTCAGCTTCTGCTTCTGCTGCTACTTCTGATATCATTTTCAAGAGAAGCAAGTCTACTGCTATACCAAGAAGAAGAGGGAAATTTTTAGATGATGATGATGGTGACATAGTTATTGAAGATTTTAACTTCAGCCCTAAAAAAAGAAACTGGTTTTGGTCTTTTCTATATCTCTCTTCAAAACCATCTTCATCTAAGAAGTTTGATGCTAAGAGCATAAGAGAAAACAGCAATGGTGGTCCAAGGATCTCAGCTGTTAATGCAGCATCATGTACCTCGAGGGAAAAGTGCAGCTATGGTGCATCTTCTATGGGAAGAAAGAGTAATATGGTTGTTGAAGAAGTAGTAGAAGAAGATGGTGATTCTGTTGCTTCTGCTTCTTTTGACAGAAAGGTTTCAAGATCTAGATCTGTTGGGTGTGGTAGTAGAAGCTTCTCTGGTGATATCTTTGATAAAATCTCTACAGGTTTGGGAGATTGCACTCTTAGAAGAGTGGAGTCTCAACGTGAAGGTATAAACAAGGTAGGTGGTGTTGTGAATCGCCACCACCATTTCATGAAGGAAAGGGTTATGTGTGGTGGTTTATTCAGTGGTTTCATGATGACTTCATCTTCTTCTAACTCATCAGCATCTTCCACTTATTGGGTTTCATCTTCTACTGATGATGCTATGAATAATAGTAGTAATGGTGAATCAGCACATGGAAGAGGAAGTAGTAAAAGTTGGGGTTGGGCATTTGCTAGTCCTATGAGAGCTTTTGGAACCAAAACATCATCTTCAAAGGATAACAAGAAAGATGATTCTGATAAGAATGTTACACCAAATTTATCAGCTATTCCTTCATTGCTCACTGTTAGCAGTTGAAAAAAAACATTTGGAGGTTTTAATTTGGTTTATTTTATACACATTAGTATGCAGTTAGTTATTTACTTTTCTGTTTATCTTATGGTTGGGTCTTAATAGTGTAATGTAATAACTTCTAAGTTTCTTCTCCCAATTCTTTTTTTTCTTCATTTCTTTTTAGGGTAGTTGTTTCCATTTTATTCAGGTGGGTGTGTTTTCATAATCATAGCTATGGAGTACTTTCTTCTTGGAACCATTTATTGCACTCTATGCAGTGTTTGGACAGAGGGAAATTGGAGAAGTATCAAACATATTCACTATGTCAACATGTGTCATGTGTGGGTGTTTTTAACTTCAAAATATGTTATTTGTAGTTTCTTCAATCTTGTAATTCAGTTCAAGTTATGATAATGCTATTGCAAAGATATATGTAATTTTTATTCTTTCAATCTATGATGCCTCTACACCTCTGGATACATCTACCATTTCCAGACTCTACTAAATAAGTTTCATGCATTTTTTTGTACTATCAAATATATTTTCTTATCATTTTAGTTAAGAATTTAATCTTTTTCGGAAAGCATGATTGTTATTCGGACAAGTATCCCACCCTTTAGACCCATGCACTTAACTGCCTTGTTATTTTAGTTGTGGTGATGCGATTGCAAAGATATATGTAATTTTTATTCTATGTAAAATCAATATTCACATGCATACACATGTTTGAGTGAGCTAGACACAAAGTGGAAGATCCATGGAATCACTCTTGGCCATGTTATGAGCATCTTATGTAAATTAGAAGCAACATACTAAGCTATAACTTGTGATTGTTATAGTTTTTTTTTATATTCTTTATCTAGTTCATGAATAATTTGTCATTGTTTATTGACAAAGGTTCCTCAAAGTCAATAGTCAAAGAGAGGAACATGGTTGGAGAGGGAGTTTAGGTGGTCCCCTAGAATGCATTCACCAAACATGATCTTGAGTCAGTGTTTGTATTTGTAGCATTTATTGTTGTAGGTTCACTTTTGCACCTACTTTGCAGTGCTACTAATATTTTATACATTTTTTGTTGTTGAGTAATCCATCTGCACAGCTGTATTGAAAAGCTAACGGTTTGTATACAATAGTTTTGGGGAGTGGACTTAGCAGAAGAACGTTACACTCTTTCCTTCGCTGCTTCGTAGAAATTGTTAACATTTTACTCTTGAAATGATGTATTTTCTAGGTGATTAGATAACTTCTCTCCTCACACCAGTTAGACAATGATACATAATTATCTTTTACTTATTTTTTAAAATAAATAAGACAACAAAAAATGAAATATCATAAATATCAATTAATGAGTGGGTATGAGGAGATAATTTATCTTTTCACACTAGGCTATACTTTATTCCTTTTACTCTTTTTAAAGATTTAGCAATGTTATGAAACCCGAGTCGGACGTCATACCGGCAGAGGTCCCGTATTAGGTTTAAACGGTTAAACCGTCCGGTTTGACCGGATGATTTCGTACAAAATTAATAATTTTTATTTATAAATATGTAGTTATATATAAATGTATAATTATATTGAAATAATACCTCTTTATCTTTTTTTGATCCTAGTAAAACAAAATATTAGAACATTGTTCCATTTTTTTTATTTTTAAGTGAGCCGTCCGGTTTACTTCCCGGGTTAATCCGGTTTAACCAGGTTTAACACGGTCGGACCGGACTTTCTCCGGTTCAAAGTGGTCCAACTCTCATTCGGTTAAGACGGCAAACCAGAACCGTTTTCAAGTCCGCTCAGCGGTCAGACCGGTCGGACCGTCCGGTCCAGTCCGATTCTAACGACACTGAGATTTAGTGAATTCACCACTAAATTAATACCTTAATGGATACTTGTTTTACCAAATAGTTTAGGTTCGATTCGTTGTACTTATTAGAAATGATGACCGTATGTCATAAAGGAATTAATGAGTAATACTATTGTTAATAAAATAAATACGGTCTTTTTTATAAGGAAAAGTTGTATCCTAATGAGAGTTGCGACCCAATATAAAAATCAATTGAAAGATGTGATAGGTTCATACATCAAACTTCAAAAGACATATCAAACTTAATAAGAAGAATACAACCCATCACTTATACTTAGTGATTTGGAAGATTTTTTAAGCAGTGATTTGGAAGTTGAAACTTACCTTTCAATAGTGTTAAAACGATTTGAGTGGAAAGGTTCTCAAATGCTAGATTTATACCAGTATTTCCACTTAATAATTGAAGATATAATAGATAGATTGAGCACACACCACTCACTGAAATCTAATGTAAACATGATAAGAAACACAAATTAAACAAGTCCACAACTCACATTTTAAAGTTTTTAATAATAATAATAAGAACACTAAAGTTCAAATAAAAAATAATAATGACAATTGTGAGACAATGTTTATTTATAAGAAAATCCAAATAGATAAAACAAAAGCAGTATCAGCATCATATGATAATCGATTGGCCCGTCCTGCATCTATAGGGAGATGTTGATGATCTGATTTTGTGATTCAAGAGCATCTGTTGAAGCTCCATAGGGTCCATTTCGTTTGTGTGATTGATGGGCCTGTTGTAAACCTGTGTCTGGGTTGGGGCCAATGTTGTGGAGGACCTAATCCATTTCTGGCTCCACTCCACTTCAATTTCCCCACCATGCCACTCTAATGTAATGATAATGTTGTATTTTTTATCGACAAATATTAGTATATTATTATTTGTTATGAGAGAGATTCGAACCTTAAATCATTTCAATCTTTTACCTTAACAATGAAATCATTTTATAACTCTTTTTTATTTAAATTTATTACAGTGAGATGATGGAAAAAGTATTACCAATTATGATGATGGAAAAATAAATAAATAAATGAAGAGCTCAGATGTGCTCAATTTGTCTGAAGAAGACATTAGGACAGACCCATCTGTCACATATAGCACAAATATCTTCATGGCTCTTAGTCATGCACAACCAAGGAATCAAACCTGTCTCTGTATTGTGGAAATGTATTGCAATACCACTAAACCACTAATGCTTGGTGAATGATTTATATAGTTAATTTCATATAGTACCACTTCTTTTAAGACTGAATATTTTTGCAGCTTTTTATCTTGTTTACGGTCCAGTACTAATAAACATGAATTTGACTTACATTATGGAACCAGATTTAGCAATCAGATGTTATATTGTTTTCCTATATTACACACTTGCCAGAATTCAGATTTTATACTTGAGTTGTTTTTTGGTTACTTGTTATTTTTTAACCTTTTCAACAAGGTGGCAAAAATATTGTTTGAAGTTTTTACTTTTACATAAAAATGATTTTTTTTTTATGTTGATGTAGTTCAGCCTTACTATATAAGCTTATGAATGTGTTCATTCTTCAGTAGGATGGAATTCCAATTAAGTACATGGAGGAAAATGTAAAAAACATGAGTTTTATATTTATATACTTATAGTGTAATAAGTTTTACATCGTCAGTGTATCATTCATCATTCATGTGTTAACTATTGTCCCTGACTCTTCTAAAAGTAATATACATGAATGATAAATGATATACTCACTTTGTAAAAAAACTTAACACTAACATGCATATATAATAAACTCTAAAAACATAAACAAGGAACATGTGTCACTAACACAGTTCTTGACAACTTTTATTTAATAAAATATATAGTTTTTATCATCGCTTTGTACTCCTCATTGATGCTTTAAGGCACAAACTGAAATCCTGATGGAGTAATGTTTGCAACAGTTTGTGTTCCAACAAGAGTGGTGCCACCAAAATGCAGTGTTGAAATCAGGTTCCCAATAGAAGGAAGGTTGGAGTTGCATTTGGAGAGTGGTGTAGTAACAACTAGGTTGCAACCATTGAGCATTGAAGACAAATTAAATAGTAGGGAATCCATCATAATAGAAAACATTCCAGCACCATTGGTTGTTGCACTAGATAACACTTTTCCATCACACATTAGTTGCACATCAGCATCTGAAATATTGTTTAGCAATGCAAACTTAATTATTCGATTCTTGATAACGACATTTATTAGATGAGATGGTCATACCCTCTAAAATTGATTAGTTTCTTAATCATGAAAAATACCATTTGTTATTCCAAAAAAATAATATTGTTTATAACATCAATTGAAATGGTAAAGGATAAGCAACATACTTTGAACCTTTGGTGTGTTTTCAAATTGGATTTTGCTAACCATTATCTTGGTCAATGAATAAGAAACTAAAATTGTAAAGTCAATCTTAAATTACTTAAGATGTTAAGTATTAAAAATAAAAAACACAGCTTTTAACATCAATTTAATATTTTTTTTGGTTGCTAATCTATTACCTTAATCATAATAGTTAGAGAATGAAGATCACATATATCATTTAGTGTCCATATTCAATTAGAATATGACACTTAATTAAAAATTATAAAAATATAAATTAACATTTTATATTACTTATTGAAATTTGATTAACTAGAGATATGAAAATATGATTTTTTTAGATATGTGTTCACCTCTTTAAATTTAGCCTTTTAAGTATCTCTTCCATGTGGAATAGTAGCCTTGTCTAGTTCAAATTATTTGAAAAAGACTAAAGAGCACATAAATATTCAGAATCACCTTATATAGTATCTTGCAATTGTGGACAAAAGATTAGTATTTTTTATTTGAGGTGTAAACAAGTAGGAAATTATAATCATGCGAAAATCAGTTTAATGTGTTAAATTGGGGCTGAGATGGTTTATGTTATTCTGAAGTTCAGATTAGTTTGACGATCTAAAAAAATTATTTAAAATAATTTAAATTTTATATTATTAATTTTTTTAATACCACATGTTACCATAGCTTCCAATATTATAGAGGATTCAGTTTCTATAAAGTGTGATACTCATGTACCATAATATAGTCTACTCATAGAGGAATACATAAAGTTGAACATAATAAAATATAAAACATTAAAAGATTTCATTGTGCTATAATTATAATGATCCTCTTATTTAACTATTTTCAAATACCTCATAACATTTTCTGAGATAGAATGTTTGAGGCTTTTCTCATTTATATGTATTTTTTTTTCCTGGTAGTCATCCATTCTATTTTTTTTAACCGATTTTTTTTCTTCTCATTTTGGCATCTATAAACAATTATAAAAAAAAATTGTATGGTTGTGTACAAAAGTCTTATCCATGAGTATGGAGGCTCCAGTTGATGTATTTCAAAATTCATTGTTGTTCTTTTAGTTATAATTTATGTCCTAGTTTTTTCCAACAATAGCAAAAATAATGTTTTCAATTTCAGCTAATATGAGTTAGAAGGTAGATCTTGTGATTCTTGTCCATTACCTTAGTAATTATAGAGCATCTGATTAACCAAAGAACATTTCAGCTTTCTTAAATAATTTATCTATATATAAGAATTAATTTTAATTAAAAAAAATGTTAAGGTCATATGAAGTGAAATAGAGAGAATCTCCACTAACATTATTTCCAAAAACCACTACTAGTCTATTAGTAAAATGATTTTGAAGTAACAACTTTGCAAAATGAATGTTAATAAATTTTGGCCTTACTTGAAAAAACAGGGGTTGGAGCACCATTGATATTGTCCTTGGAAGTGCATGTTACAATTCCTTGAATACTAATAGATCCTAAGAGGCCATTGAGAAGCCCAAGTTGTGCTTTGGTTTGGGGAATTGCCATTGCAGCAATTAGGAGAAACGTTACAAAGAGATATTTCAAGCTCATGGTTAATCACAAGTTGGTATAACTTAGCTATGCATCTACACAATTTATACTACAATAAAGTGCTAAGTCTCATGATGCAACTCTACCGAATTGGAATTTGAGTATGCGTCTGGTAACCTAGACATCTTAGTACTTAAATAACAATATTCTTATTTTTTGTTTCATTTTCCATATCATTTCTATTTGTGTTATAAGGGTAGGTAACGATAAGGTTATTTGACATATGACATAGAGGTTATAAGTTCAAATTTGAGATACAATATCTTCGTTTATAAGTATAAAAGTTATATATATATCTATTATTCTAAGACTCGAATAGGGGAGAGCGTGCATATGGTGCACTACTCTTGATTTCAATTTATACTATATAAGCCCATGTATGAAGTGGCGTTTGTAAGACTAGCTTCTATGTCTTCTATCTCAAAGGAAGCAAAAGCTTTCTCTCGTGGGTGTATATGGTGTTTAAAGAGCACAAAAGTTCCCACTAATACAAAGTTTGACATATAAATATAATAATGATTCGCATTCGGCCATATATAAAGATATAAAGAAAATCATGATAGCGTATTGCACTAATTATGATACAGGTGTGGAAGTGCTGCTGTCACAGGTAGCACTCTTATTTGGTATTGTTCTTTTGTACTAAGAGGAAACCGTCAGTAATTGATGTAGAGTGGTAGATGATGAGTGTCCGGTTGAAGGTGAAGGATCAGGGGATTTGGTCGGAATGTCATCTGGACCTGCTGAAGGAAGTACCTGAAAAGGTTCTCCGACGATCAAGTCAGTTATGTATTCTAGAGAGATGAAATGAGTAAAATAGAGAGAAGTTGAAGCAATAAATGCAGCAATAAATGAAAGAATGAAAGAATTAATTATACTCCATGTGTGGTCTCTTCTATTTATAGAGTTTAGGAAATGCTGAGATGACATCTGGTCATTGACCAACATTTAACGGGTACAAGGGATGTACTTTGGTCGTTCTTGCTTGACCTACGAATCTAGTCTTGTCGAATTGTTGGGGGCAGGTAAAATGTGCAGACGATGTGATAGGCGGGTTGTTGTTTGATGGCGAGTCAGCAGCGCATTAAATGGTATGTCAATGGTGTATTAAATAGCATGTCAGAGGTATTAATGTTGCGTCAGGAGCATTTATGACATCTGTCATGAGTGGATTCATCTAAGGCAAGTAACTAGGATATACGGAATGTTGCACAGGATACTCGGAGTAGAAGGATGATAGCCCGAGTATGACCGGGCTGGAACATGTATGGTGATTCAGTAATTAAATTGCATGATTAATTTAGTTTTATGGTCGATTTGATTTTGACTATACAATATAATTTGATCAATCTTAATTAGTATTTTACAATTTTGATCAGTTTAATTACATGTTTAGATATAACTTACATACTATACTCATATAGAGATCAATTCATTAATTTAATGATACGGTACAATATTTATGATATGGCCATATAGATTCAGAATAAATTCATTTAATTTTGAATCATTCATACAAATGTCAAAAAATTGGCTGAAACTATTACTTTTGAGAAATGTAATGTAACAATTTATCTATTCTTGAACATTTAATATTAGGTGTAATTTAGGCTTTAGTACTCAAATAGCAACGTTAGAGCAAGGCATGTAAATTATTGAATATAAGTAGCACTATAATTAAGAGTAACAGTTAAGATTTTTTTTTGGATACTAGAGTATTCTCATATTTTTTAGGTAAAGAACTTATTAAGAATCAAGAACGGAAATATGATATGAATTTCAGTCATTGAATGAATATTGAATTAAATGAATGAATTGAATGAGTTACAATGAAAGCCTTTTTGTAAAGAGAATAATGTATCTCATCATATCATGAGATAACTTATCTTCTCTAGCCAGTAAGAATGTGACATGTGTGCTATTTTGTTTATTTTTTTAAATATTTTTATAGAAAATGATGAAACATGCCACATGTCATGGTTTCACTGGCAGGAGGAGATAACTTATCTCCTTATACTAGGAGATACTTCATTCCCTTTTGTAAAAGGATGAAGAAAAAACTAACTAACCTAACTAACCTGTTTTACTCTTAGAAACTAATAATTTGGGCTAAAACTAACCCAACAATACAATTATCATATTCACGTAAACTATTGCTTACATTGATACAATATTTTTCAACATAACTAATCTCTTTCAGGGTTCGTGGCTCCCTTCCAACAAGTATCACTCACTGGAATTAAACTCTTGACTTTTTAATCATCTTATGGATCTAGTCGAGACTTTATACCACTATACCAACATTTTGTTGATCAAGGGAACTAAGTTTATTTAATAGCAGATTAGCCGTCCATGGAGTAGTTTGGTAGTTGATTGTTTTACATATTTTAGTGTGTGGCCTTAGCTACTTTATTCCCTTCTTAAAAAATTGCATGCAAATTATGCTCAATATTTGACTCTTTTATGGTGGTATTGCAATGAGGCCTTATGTTATAACTTATTAAGTATTGAAGTGGGGGTTGGATAGCAGCTTTACATGGTGTTCTTGCAAACTTCTTACTCAGCTAAATCTGTTTGTTGAATATATTTTTGTTATATTTATGATACATGCATAAACTGGATTTAAGGTGAGATTAAGTAAGATATATTTTAACTTTGTTTCGCAAGGGATATAAATATCTCAACATAGCATATAATCTAAGGATTATTTACTTATTTATACATAGGAATTTATAAGGTAAATCATATCCATAGATATATCTAGTGAGAAAAGGTGAAGGATCCACAAATTTTAGTTAATAGAGATAAATGGAGCATATAAATTTAAATGTTTAAATAATAATGACAAATAAAATACACAAATAAAAATAAATTACAGTAAAATTAACTAATTTGAATATCATTTTCTTAATAGAATAATTCAAATATAATTGGGCAAATGCCCTAATCTTTTATAAGTGGGTAAAGGCGAGAGGAGCATATATTATAAGGATGCAAAATATGAGATACAATTATATATAATTAGTATGGATTAAAAGTTGCTTATTAATTATATAATCATTTAAAAAAGTCACACATAAAAAGAATCATGCCCATAAGTTTAAGTCAAAATAGATATGAACCAAACAAACAAAATTAAATTTGGATACTTTGAGGATTAAATATTTCTGTCCAGAGATCTGAAATAAATCAACTCATTGATAATCGAATTGGTCGAAATGGGTCCAATGTGGAAGAAAAAAACACAAGAAAGTAGTAGATAAAACCAATGTTATTCTCCCAATTGCTAAATAAAGGACAAGTAAAATTATTTCGAAAGAACAGGCAAGAGAAACTCTATATATATATATATATATGATTTACAAATCCCACGTCCATATACGAAATTTACTTACAATGGTGGTAAAAGAGAATGGTGGAAATTCCCCAAAAAATTGAGAATTTTAGTGAAAGAGTACAATATGTGGAAAATTTTATAGACAGTGATCCATCATTCGCTTATTATTACGTTCAAAGTTGTTATTTATTAATTATATTAATGGATAAAAATGAATTGTTTATGAATTTGTAATTGTAAAACACTTGAAACTTTGAAAGTACAGGGTAACAGGGAAGTATATTATTGTTAGGAGAATAGTGATGGAGAGAATAATGATGAAGGTTCAGAGGTTAAGATATTCACCTTATAATTTTCCTTCTTTCTCTCATTCATGGAGGAACCCTAATTGCTTCATCCATTCGCTGTCATCATCTCCCTCCCACCATTCTTCATTAACCGGTACATTACATGTTTTCACCAATTCACAATTTCACACAAAAAAGTTCTTTTTTTTTACTTCAATTTTTTTCATGATTTGATTCACGTTTCAGACCATAGGGTACTCCACCGGGTTCTTCAACGCTGTAAAGTTTCTATGGATTTCAAAACCGTAGGTAAAACACATGCACGGATTATTGTACTTGGTTATGTTGCTTACCCATCACTTGTGGCATCTCTGATTTCAACATATGCTAGATGTCAAAAATTTCACATTTCCCATCAAGTTCTTCGTTACATTATCTCCCATGTTTCGGTTTTATTCAAAATGAATATAATAATTGAAAACTTGGTGAAAGTTGGGGAATGTGATATTGCTAAGAAGCTGTTTGATAAAATGTCTGTTAGAGATGTTGTCACATGGAACACCCTGATTGGAGGTTATGTGAAAAATTCTCGCTTTCTTGATGCATTGAGAATTTTCAAGGGGATGCTCAATGCCAAGGTTGAGCCTGATGGGTTTACGTTTGCATCTGTAATTACTGGGTGTGCGAGACTCGGGGCTCTTGGAAATGCCAAGTGGGTGCATGCTTTGATGGCTGAGAAAAGGATTGAACTGAATTATATATTGAGTGCTGCGTTGATTGATATGTATGCTAAGTGTGGTAGAATTGATGTTTCAAAGCAAGTTTTCAAAGATGTTAAACGTGATCATGTGTCTGTTTGGAATGCAATGATTAATGGGTTAGCGAGTCACGGACTTGCTTTGGATGCAACTGTTGTGTTTTCAAGGATGGAACTGGAAAATGTTTTGCCGGATTATGTTACTTTTATTGGGATTCTGGCAGCTTGTAGCCATGCTGGATTGGTTGAAGAAGGTCGCAAGTACTTTGATATGATGCATAATCGTTTCTTGATTCAGCCACAACTTGAGCATTATGGAACTATGGTTGATCTCTTGGGACGATCAGGGCTCTTGGAGGATGCCTATGCCATGATTAAGGCTATGCCGATGGAGCCTGATGTTGTTATCTGGAGAGCGCTTCTGAGTGCTTGTAGAACCCATAGAAAGAAAGAACTTGGTGAAATTGCCATTGCAAAGATATCCCATGCAGAGAGTGGAGATTTTGTTTTACTGTCAAATATGTACTGCTCTTTAAATAACTGGAGTAGTGCTGAGAGAGTGCGACAGATGATGAAAAAGGGAGGAGTTCATAAGAAACGTGGTAAGAGTTGGATTGAATTGGGGGACAGCATTCATCAATTCAAGGCAGCTGATCAGTCACATGCTGAAATGAAAGCAATTTACAGAGTACTGGAAGGTTTGATTCAGAGAGCTAAGTTGGAGGGCTTCACGCCCTTAACAGATCTGGTTTTGATGGATGTTTCTGAAGAGGAAAAGGAGGAAAATTTATCTTTTCATAGTGAGAAATTGGCCTTGGCTTATGGAGTCCTGAAAAGCAGTCCGGGAACAAAAATCAGGATTTTCAAAAACCTTCGTATCTGTCAAGACTGTCATAATTGGATGAAAATTTTATCTACAATATTACAGAGAGAGATAATTGTGAGGGATCGCATCCGTTTTCACCAATTTGAAGGTGGATTTTGCTCTTGTGGAGACTACTGGTAGCTATGAAAGCTAATTATTGGTAGCATTGTTGAGTGGCCCTTAGTTATACACATCAGTTAGATGATTGAGAAGGAACTGTCAGAATCAGGAGGACGTGAAGAGATGAATGCCAAGTCCTTGTGCATTTAAGTCTGAGCAGCTAACATCATTTTTTAGTTAGATGACCAGACACCAAAGTCCTATTGGTCTTTGGCATTTAACTACATGCCATTAGTCTTGATCATGCCACTGCTATGGCTGTGAGCAGTGGCAGAGCCTGTTACATAATTCAGATGTCAAACCTGAGGATATCAAGCTGGATTTTTTTGAGCTATCCAATGTTAAATTAACAGTTTCTCTCCAATGTTCCTGTGGATACATTATGTTCTTGTCAAACGCTGAAATTGAGAGTTCTTATCCTATCATGGTATCAAGTTGTATCCTACTGTTCAGCACTGAAAGGCTATCCCTGGTCTGTGATTCTAATTGTAGAAAGTTGGGCAACTTTTTGAGACTGGAGTGCACTGATTATACTGGATAGGATTCCTGTTCTGCCTTTGTTATGATTATGTGAAAGTCACATGAAAGCAAGTTTGCTGATGTATGCAATGCATCTAGTACCTTTCAGTGTGAGTATGTCTTTCAATGTAGTAAGTATATGATTTTCCATGTTTAATCAAATTATCTGAACTAGTTGCAGAAGAGGAAGCCATCTTTAGATTACTTCATTTGTCTGAGAAGAGATTCAGTTCTACTGAGGATCAGGCCAGTGTGTTTGTTTGAGGATGTGAAAATATGGAAGAGGATAGAAAATTGAGTTTAGATGAAAGAATTTTGACTTTCACTTTGCTTGGTTAAGGTTGGAAAAATTACTACCCAAGTCACCAACTTCTAATTCCAAACTAAATCTTAAAGTACAAATTAATCTACCACATACTAATAGAAATACATGTCACTGGCCACATTCCAGAGATTGTTATTTCCTTTTTTCACAATAAATAGATTCTTACTTATGGGTTAATTATACAATCATCCGATAGTATTTTCCTAGTGTCTAATTCAATAAGCTGAAATTGCAATCTAGGGGCCTGACCAGTATCTATTTTAAGGACTAAGGTTGTAAATGACGATGTAGACTTATTAGAGAGAAATTGTTGTAAATTGTTGTCCATGAAAGTAACATGAGAATGGATGAGACTCACGTAATCTACCTGTAAGCTATGTTACATGAATATGGGAGTCGGGTAGAGGTTTAAGGAATGAAGTGATAAGAAGGTTGAGAGTTCGAGTCTTACACATTACAAACACTAACATATTAACATTTTTCTATAAAACATGAATATGAGTATGACAATACTTGATACATGTATGAGATATGACAATTTAAAAAAAATTAAGGTATGAGTACGTCAGTATAATTTGATACAAATGATCAGAGTTTGCACTAAAATCAGCTGAGATGTGAGGGTGAAAGCCTAACTATGCAACTCAAGTTCAGTATTATGATGTGACTAAGAGAAAAAATATTAAAAATCCCCATTTCTTCTAGCTAAAAATAATAGTTTCCAAATAATTCACACCAAAAGAGTACATAAGAATATTGGTAGCGGATATCTTACCTTCTTTAAAGAAATCATGCAACATAGCTTGCAGTTCACATGAAGTTGGCTATTCAGATGTTATTTTCAATATTAATACCATTTTTTTATATTTCAATGAACTTCTTTATATTTTTATATCGATTCATCACATCATGAAACTACATGGTGTTCCCATTTAAATGTATAAATAAACTTTTCTTTCGTATAACTTTGGGATTTAAATCCCTTATATGCATTTTGTATCATTCCTATATCACAGTTGGGATTGTAAAAAAGAATCATAATATTGTCCTTCAACCAATCAATGATTTGTGCATAGGGAATGATACGAAGTGTGATACAGAGATGTTACAGATGTTAATACTTTGAGTATATTATTTGTTTATGATTAATTATGATAGAATATTATGTCATTAAGGCATCAATATGTTTTATCTGACTTCATTGACTAGGATTTTTTGGTTATTCTTGTTGTCATCTTAGATCATATTGTGAATATATTAACTTGATATCAATACTGATATAAAGATTATTGCAAGTTCACAAAGAATTGTTTTTTTTTCTATTTACAAGGACAAGTCATTTTTAACATAATGACATGGGTGAAAAATGGAAGAATAAATGAATATTGTATGTGGCAAGTTAGCAAAGATGAAGTTTCATCTCACAAAATAGAATATGATGTTAACAAGCACAACAATGCCATTATTTAAGGCCAACACTAAAAGAATGGTCAGCTCCATCCACATTTGTCTATTTTTATTTTCCAACTGATTTCTCTTTCTCTATTCATGCTAAACCAACCACCATGACACTCTCCTTTATCTCAGTCCATATAATATTCATGACATAAAAGATGAACCTTATATGCCAAGAAATGCTAGCAAAAACTTAACTTCACAAAAAATGGAACCTTACAGCTTGTATTTCACATTGCTGATACAACATTCCAACACTATCATTGACCTTATTATCCCACATTCACATTATTTTGCAGTGGTGTTGGTTGCAAGTATAGTAATCCTCTACTTTGCAAGCAGAAGAAAAGTTCCAATTTATTTGATAGACTTTAGCTGTTGTTGTCCACCAAGGTCTTATAGGCTACCTTTAGCCATGTTTGAAGAGCATAGTCTTTTAGACCATATGGATCCAGATGCTGTTGCTTTCCAATGCAAGATCATAGCAAAGTCTGGATTCAGTGAGGAAACAGCACTTCCTCAATCTCTTGCTCAGATACCGAGAACGAAAGCTCTTGCCTCTGCCATTGAGGAGGCCGAAACAGCAATGTATTCAGCAATTACATGCCTGTTTGAGAAAAACAACATCAACCCGAAAGCCGTTGACATACTTATTACTAATAGTTGTGTGTTTTGTCCTACACCATGTCTTAGTGACATGGTGGTTAACAAGTTCAGAATGAGGAGCAATATCATGAGCTTCCACCTATCAGGTATGGGATGTAGTGCTGGAATCATATCGGTGAGTCTCGCTAAAGACTTGTTGAGAGTTCACCGGAACTCACTGGCTCTAATTGTAAGCACTGAGACCTTGACTCATAATTGGTACAATGGTAAAGTCCCATCCATGCTGCTATCTAATTGCCTATTCAGAATGGGTGGAGCAGCTATATTGATGTCTAGCAGGGTCCAAGATAAGCATAAGGCGAAGTATAAGCTACAACATATCGTTAGAACAACGACAGCGCGAGATGATCAATCTCAGGGTTGTGTCTACCAGGATGTGGATCCAGAGGGCAATGAAGGTGTATCAATATCAAAGAACATAGTCATTGTGGCTGGCGATGTACTGAAGAAAAATATAGCTTCACTAGGACCTTTGGTTTTGCCATTGAGAGAGCAATTCCTGCATGTATTTTCCATTATTCGTCGCAAGCTATGGGCGACAAGAACAAGCATCTATACTCCAAATTTCAATCATGCTTTCGAGCATTTCTGCATACATCCCGGGGGGAAAGCTATTATAAAAGCCATTGAAAAAAACTTGGGGTTGAGGAAAGTGGACATGGAACCAGCAACTATGACTCTCTACAGGTTCGGGAATACTTCAACTTCTTCAATTTGGTATGAGCTGTGCTACATAGAAGCAAAAGGGAGAATGAAATGTGGGGATAGGGTGTGGCAACTTGCCTTTGGAAGTGGATTCAAGTGTAACAGTGCAGTGTGGAAATGTTTATGTGATGTGAAACCAGACACTGCAAGTGCATGGAGTGATATAATTCACTCTTACCCTATAGAAGTACCTGATATTGTGAGAATAAATTGATGTTTGATGGTCATTGTAGATTTGTATTGTATGTTATACACATTTTGTGTTAGATTGTTTTCGACTTTCAAGCTCCAACATCTTTAACTACTGTGATCTTTAACTTGAAAATATAAAAAATGATTGTATCCACTGATGCTTTATTATCAAATGGCGCGAGGACTTCATAAGCAGATATGAAATTCAATGGGTACAGAGACAAATCAAATGATAACTAGAAAAAATAAAATGAATACAAGTCTTCTATGGCCAGGAATATTCATCAATAATATAGCAGAATGTTTGTCTCCTACAACACTGAAAACAAGCTGGTTTCTGTTATATATGGAAAGGAAGGTGTGGTTCTTAGTGCAGAGTAATGAACTTCTGTTTAGCACAAAGAAAATAGAAAATAGAAACTCAGCATACAGTTTATTGAAGTAATTTTAGGAGTTTTATTTTTCCAGCTTTTGCTAATAGTATGGTTTTTGAAGTAATAAATTTTCAATCTAATACATTGTTTCAATATAGTATAATACATTATATAATTACAATGAAAAATTGTGTCTCTCCTGAAATGATCTCCCCTTGGCATTGTGCTACTTATTTTTCTGCCAAAACTGTGTATATAAATCCTATTCATTGACTGATGCATAGGTATCTAAATATCATCAAAAGGCTCTGATGAAGGCAAGTTTTGTTATTCTGTATATCTTTATTTTTACTACTTCTGCTTTTAATTCTCTTTGCATCCTCACTTTTATTCTATGCTGCAGAAACACTGCCCTTTGACTCACCAGATAGCCTTTGCCTGAAGTCGGCGACCATTCGAGGAAGTCCCTCGCGGAGGGACACAGTTGGCTGCCAGCCGAGAAGCTCCTTAGCTTTGGAAATGTCAGGCTTCCTCTTATGTGGGTCATCCTCTGTGTTAGGCCTATACTCAATCTTTGCATTTGGGTCTATAGTCTCTTGCACCACCTGCATCAAAAGGTGGTCAAATTTATTACTCCTTTTTACATTTGATTTTAAAAATTATCAACATATGCTAAAAATTTCGAGCCGAAATATACAAGGTCTGTATTTACCTGAGCAAGTTCAAGCATGGTGAATTCACCAGGGTTGCCAAGATTGAAAGGACCAATATGCTCGCCTTCCATCAACCTCATTAGGCCTTCTACCTGTTGGGTACACAAATATATTTATTGTAGATATTTGTTTAACCTTAGTTCAAACGTGCTGAGTCAGTGTAAAATTACTTGCTTGTTTATTCTAAGAAGAGCAGAATTACCAGGTCTGAAACATATTGAAAGCTTCTTGTTTGTTTCCCATCGCCATAAACTGTCAATGGTTCCTTCCTCAATGCCTGTGTATTTGTTTTCAAAACTTGGTTAAACAAATATTAACAACCAAACCTTAATCCCAGTAGGCAATGTCGGCTACATGGACTGGTCGATGTCATAATACTATATCAGTTAATCAAATGAAAGCATATTGTAGTAACTGGTAAAGCAACAAAACCAAACAAAAAAGAGGACAATTAAGAAGAATAAGTAAGGGAGTTAGGGAGATTAACCTGAGCAACGAAGTTGCTAACTACACGGCCATCATCAAGGCACATTCTTGGTCCATAAGTGTTGAAGATACGAGCAATCCTCACCTATACAGCAATTGCACACTCTATTGATTAAATTATGCAGCAAGAGATAAACATTAACTATCCACTTATAACCAATGTTTTAAATTGTCGATCACATCAAATGATGTAGTTTAACATCTCATCAAGTCGTAGTAGCTGACAAAATGGCATCAACCCGTGATTGTGAACCGTTTTGGTCTTAATTGGGCAACATCAGTCTGCACCGAACTGCAACTACGACTCTAATCACAATCCTAAAATTATATTACATAGGTAAAATGTATAGTCTAACCCGATAACATATATTACAAAGACTACTCCTACTTATTGCAATTGGAAATACAAATCTTTGATGATTCCATCATACACGATTGAGTTGCGAAAACTTCTAGATAGGTATCCTACATTTGAACTGAATGCTTTCTAGTAAGTTATAGGGAACATACACCAATCTAATGGGCTAACACTATTCCCGCCTAAAACATCTAATCAAGATCACAATCTTAATTTTATCAAATCTAAAATACAGCATTCCTTAAGAATTGTGAACAAACCTCAATACCAGCACCTCTGTGATAGTCCATGGCCAAGGTCTCTGCAGTACGTTTCCCCTCATCATAACAGCTTCTTACACCTACACCAACAACATGCAGTGCAAATATGCAAGTTTAATCAATGATTTCAAAAGTGAGATAAGTCATAGTTAACTAGTAAGTAATACAGGTATAGATACGTGATTCATTTGGATACATAGTTCGTTACTTTATGACGAACCCAGTACGTGGTTATGATAATATGATGAACTCGGTACAAATACATGGATATAAGATAAGGGTTATATTTACCAATTGGGTTAACGTGGCCCCAGTATGTCTCAGCTTGAGGGTGTTGAAGAGGATCACCATACACCTCACTGGTGCTGGTAAGCAGAAAACGAGCACCAACCCTTTTTGCCAGTCCCAACATGTTGAGTGTGCCCATAACATTGGTCTTGTAGACTCCAAATAAAACATCAGAATCAAGGACTACAATTCAAACTAATCCACACACATATATGTATATGTGCCAATCATTTATCAACTTTATATAGCCATGCATACTAATAGCCATACCATTAGATAAATTTGATTTCTAAAAGAAAGTAAAAATTCATTACACTATACTCAAAGTAGAAAAACTGAACAATATAGATCAAAATTTCAACCTGATAAAGAGAACTACTAGTGATCTCTACCATTTTGAATCCATTAATGATTGTAAATCAAAAGTACTTTGTTATACACCCCATTTATAGTTGACAATCTTCACACTTAATTGAGTCCCTAATTTATGTGAATTTAAAAAGGATATAATGGTCTTGACAGGGTTGAACTTGTAATAAACAGGAGAAGCAGGACAAGCAAGATGGTAAATCTGATCAACCTCTAAGAGAATAGGTTGAACAACATCATGTCTAATGAGTTCAAAGTTAGGATTACCAATGTGATGCAACAAATTATCTTTCCTTCCTGTAAACATATTATCAACAACAATCACACTGTCACCTCTCTCAATCAACCTATCCACCAAATGGCTCCCTACAAAGCCAGCTCCACCAGTTACCACTACCCTCTTCCTTTTCCCACGTACACCGCCGGGTACACGTGTCATTATACCACCACCACCACCACCACTACCACTACCACCTGTGTTGGTTGTAGGTTCTTCTAGAAGGATTCGTCGAGTTGGGAGAGAGAATAATGATGATGATGACGACGATGACTCGGGGTAGTGTGTTGTTGGGTATGGCTTGGTTAGAGGGAAAGTGTAGAAGAAGAGAGAGGAAATGGTGAGACCAATGAGGATGAAGGGAATGTTGGTGATGATTTTGTTTGTTGTTTGTTTTGGAGGAGAAGTTGGAGAAGGAGAAGAATAATGTGGTTCATTATGTTGAATATGTTTTCGGGTTTGTCTATGAATGAGTTCGGAGGAGTCGAAAGAAGTGTTCATGTTTATGGTTATGTTTTTGTTTTGGAAACAAATGAAGTGATTGTTGTTGTTGTTGTGGTTGTGGAATGAATGAGAAAGAAGTGAAAAGAGAGAGGAGTGAGTTTTGGGTTGTAAGTAACTTGTGAGTGAAGAAAATGAAGAAAAGAAGAAGAGATGCATGAGTTGAGTGAGAGGGTGCTATGTGAATTGCGTTGTAATGCATGTATAGTGCCTCAATACTCGTTCAAACCTTCCTCAACCAAGTGCTTCATTTTCTCTCTCTATGTGCTTAATTTCAAGGTTTACCCATTTTCTTTATCATACTAGTCAGATTATTCATATGATGAGTTATTAATTAAATTACATTTCGGTTAAGTTATCTGTTTTATAAAATATTATCAATATATAACTCAATTACAAAATGTGGTTCAAGGTTTAACCATATTATTACAAATAATCATGACCTTCAATGTTCAAAACTTTTGATGTGTTATTTTCAAAGTATGAAATTATTGTATTTATAACATAGAAAGAGAGTTCTATTTTTTTTGTATCCCATACATCTATTTTTATATTATAGCATAATAACTACTTATGTTTTTTTTGCTCTCCATGGAAACAATGATCCTAGAATAAGTATCTCTTCATGTCTTGGATCAATCAATTTCATTCAAGTAATATAAAAATGTTAATTTGTGTTTTTATATATTTTTTAATTAAGTGACATTTTCTTATTGGACCGGTATAAGAAAGTGAGATAGTAATTAGGATAGGTGATCTTTGTTCTCTCCATATATTGTATCACACACAAAACAAGGGGACGATGATCTATTATTCCAAAACATATCAAACCAATCACAATATATCACATGAGTTAAAAAAATTACACATTATTTCATTATAATTAATTTATGACATGTTTGGATACACTATATTCAGTTTTAGATGTCAAGAATAATTAGCAGTTAATTTCATTCCATAAAGGAAGAGTTCAGGCATTACATATTTGATGCCTTTTAACAAGTCATTGCAATTAATGCGTTTTACCAGAAACCAATGCTGCTATGCTTCATGGGAACAAAACTAGCAAAATATAAAATTTAGAATAAATTACACTCACGTATCATGAGTTTTAAATGAAATTACAAAAATCATTATGTTAAACTTAATAAGTTTTTATTGTAGTACTTTTGTTCATGACAGGTTAAAGGATGAAGGTGTTGAAAATGAAGTTGCAGCAAAAGATAAAGTTCCAAATGCAGAAGGTATTGTAAATGCAGAGAGATCATTCAAACACTTTGAGTCAGCTGCCTTGGCTATGATTCAATGCACTCTTGTTGAATCAGTTCATACAATTCATAACACATTACACTATGGAACTCCTCATATATCCCTTGAAAATCAAGTCACACACCCTCATAACATTGTGCATCCATTTCATACACAAGCTTCTCTTCAAGACTTTCATTCCACTAAGCTTTGTGCTTACACCAGTTGGGAATGTCTTCTCATGTCTTCTCAGTCAACCAATTTGGCTTATTGATCAACATTTCCAAGCATTATTCAATTATCAATTATTTAAGTCTCAAGCAATATCATTGTACATAATATTGTTACTGGTTCTATTTGTATTCTTTCTATTATTGTAATCTTTCTTTTATTAGCAAGTTTGTTAAGAAATTTGTTAGGATTAATTGTTATTTTCTGTTATAAATAACAGCTTCCTTTTTGTAATGTAATCAATGAGTTTTTTTTCACTCTTTCAATATAATACAAGAGTTCCTTTATTTCAAGTTTGCATCATTCTACTTTTCTTCTTTTTCTCCTTCTTTAATCAAGAACTTCAATTCATGGAGGTACCATTTCTAACTAGAAACATCCATAATATAATAGTTAAACTAACTCTTTTGATTGAGTTTTCTGTGTACATAAGACTAAAGTCTCGAGATAATCTTGTTTAAGAGAAATAATTATATCATCCAAACCAATCACATGTTGATTTCTATCAAGTCAAATCATTTTGTATGTCTATGGTTTTTAAAAAATTCTAAACAACTTAAATAAAAAAATTTAACTTGTTTCACAACAAAATCCTGAGGATTGAAAGAATAAGCGCACCATTAGAAAACCAATAAAAAACAACTATAATAGCTAAAATATATTTTTAGAGTAAATAACACCCTTTCGTGTTTTTAAATATTACTCTTAATCTTTCTTAGAAAACTTAAAGTATCACAAACCAAGATATTGCTGCTTGTGGGTTCTACCTCAAAAGTATGAGTCATAAGGTGATTAAGTGGTATGGATGAAAAGTTTGGAAGTGATTGATACAGAGGTTGGGTTTAATTTCACCCATCACAAAAAAAAACACTAACATTTGCTGATCAAAGAAAACTTATTCGGCAACAAAGATCTTTAATATTACTGATATAAAAAGACGAATGCAGAATTGAGTGGATCTTTGCAGGATGGTTTTTATGAATTTAAGACTTAAGCAGAATGGGCATTCTAATTCTAGGATGGAAATTCACAAGAACATCAGCATTCTTGCTATCATATATGAAATTCATGTGGAACTCCACTTTCATATGAAAAACCATAGATGTCAATGAATCATTAGTGTTCTAGCTCTACACCAAAGAAAATAGTGTCTTAACACTCGTACAATGAAACCTACCCTCTGATTACACTAGCTTGGACAATGAAAGACGGCCAACAATATTGTCCACTTGGACCCTATTCTATGTGATATTGTGATAAATCATGTGTATTAAGTAGTAAGGTATCTGATACCTATTCAGAAAAAAACATATTGGCCAGATCAAACAAACTGTTATAAATACTGAACCTATTTTGTAGATGAGAATGGGCAGAGTAGAAAATTAGACATGTTAAACATACATTGAAAAGGACGACATATTGCACAAGCCTCCACATATAAGGAGAATAGATATCCACATATAAGGAGAATAGATATACAGTCTTATCTTTATAAGCATAGAAGTTGTTTCAAGAATTCGAATTCAGGACTACTTGATCATTAAGCAACAACAATGCTATTGTGTTAAGGCTAACTAAAGATACAAAAAGTTGAGAATGGAAAAATTGAGAGGAGACATGTGAACGAATACAATGTTGATATATTGCATTCAATTCCACTAAGAAGCCTACAAGGCTATTAAATTAAAATACATAGGATTTACTGAAGAACAATCTACATGCAAGTAGATGGTACAAAAAGTAGGAGGAAATGTGGGTCAAAAAGAGTGCTTTAGAGAGCAATAATGACAATGATAACCTTTTTCACTCAACTAGTGATTTAGATCAAGACCTCCAAATAAAAGCCCAAACAATCAACTTGTGTATTGCTTGGTAGAACAAATAGCATGAGATATTGAGGATCACAACTAGAACCTGCGGATGTCTTTAGGAGGCCTGAAATTAAGAGGGAAGGATTCTGGAGTGGCACTTTCATCTTCTTTCCACATTTTTATAGTCTTGTCCGCTTCGCAGGTTATAAGCCTCGTCCCAGTAGCATCATAGGTTAAAGCATAAATACCAGCTTCACTGTCCAATGAACCTGAAAGAGGAAAGTGTTAATCTTGTTTTTATTGTAAACCTAACTAACATCAAACTAATCTGAAAACCAGCTAAACATGCATACCAGGCTGCACAATTGTTTGGGATTGCTGGAAATTGTGACCACTCTTCCAATCCCAAAACCACATACTCCCATTGTCACCTTCAGCCAAACATTAACAAAATCATAAAGTTGACCCATGCAAAGGGGATACTAAATCGATGTCAATTATTTTTAGGTAACGAAAAACCAACAATCAGAATAATTGAATTTTATTCCATTTTTCAAAAGAATTTTATGTTTTCTAGATCTGTGTGTACCTCCGGTAACCATCACACCGTCCTCGTTCACTGCCATTGCATTGATGATAGTTTTCTGTTGAGAACTGCACGTAAAACAATAATAATGACAACCATATCTTCCATGCAATATGATTCGAACTTGAATATCAAATTATAATACTTCAAGACAACTAAGAAACAAATTGTTCTTGCTTCTGTGTTTTATCCCACGGTAAAGATCCAGTTTCATTAACGAACCTCCTAATTACATAAGTTTGATAATAATAATAATAATAATAAGCATATGAACTCACAGCATATTGTGGCAAAATTCTCCTTTCGGAAGGTTGAATTTCTTAATATTATCAGCCGATGCAGATGCAAAAGCTTGCCTGAAGCCAACAAAAAGGAAGAGAGGGTGATAATACAATGAGGAAAGGAGGGTGATTAGACAAAAAGGAATAACATGTGTAAAAAAGAATAAATGATCAGACATCATTCTACAAGTAACAATCAACTGATAGTGACACATACTCTTTAGGATGTGGAGCCAATGCTCGAACAGATTTCTTATGGTTTGTAAGGGTTAACATTGTTTTACCTGCAAGTGTGAATCATACGGCATGTCAATACAAAAAAGTCACACAGGAACAAATCAAGTGGATATGATAACAGCAAAAATATGGACAAACATGACAAATATAGGAAAAATAAAACCATAAATTACCATATCTAAGGTCCCACATCTTGATTGTACTGTCATGAGAACCAGTAACAACTTGGGGATCCTGGAAACATAATAAGAAGTCTCTGAGAAGAAGAGGCAAAAAAGGCTGAAAAAATAAAACAACGCTAAGATGTGTTTTATGATTCAAAGCTGCCTTCAAAGGCTGAAGACAATGTATGTTCCCCTTTATCATATCAAATAACTTGGAATTAAGCCAGACTAACTATCTGCATGCCCATCTTTTCAATATTGGTATTTAAGAGGATTAAACTACATACAAATGTAGACCATAATATTTAATAGCGCCATTCAGAATACCAAGATAAAATAATATACAACAATAGAAGAATCTGCATACCGTTGGCCGTGTAAACACAGAGCACACAGTATTATCATGACCAGAAAGAGCATGAATTTGCGTCTTACTACGTATATCCCATACCTGAAAATTTAGTGCCACCAAAGCCTGTTATCGCCTTTCTTCTTTCTTAATAACAAATTTAAAAAAATATTGGGAAATGTTTAACAGAAAGCATTTATCCAGCTAAATAGACCATAAACATAAGGTTAACTATATTAACAGAATCCATACCCGGCAAACAGAATCACGTCCTCCAGTCAGTAAAACGTCAATAGTGGGATGAAGAGCCAAGCAATAAACACCACTCAGATGACCGTGATATGACCTAATAACCTAACAACAATATCATGTTTTAGTAACCAAATGTCGATACAGTTTGAGTTATTGCTGAAATTTTCAACCGATAAAACAAATACTGAAATCAGTATTTGACCTTATTCTGTTCAAGATCCCAGCATTTAACTTGTTTGTCATCACCAGCAGAAAACATGTATGTGTGTTTACTGCTAACAGCAAGGCCTGTAAACAAAGTAAACTGCTATCATTGACATGGTTCACCCTTCCGGCCACTACTAATAATTATTGTTGAATTGAAAGGTTTTAGTCTGAGATGAGGGAAGGCGGAAAAGAGAAAATAGAAATGGAGAATAATGTGAGACTGATATTAATCTAGTATTATGTATTGAAGTAATTACTAAAGACAACCCCGATAGTCCTATTTATACTAAATGCAGAATCCTAATCCTAATTAAATATGGAAACAGATCATAAATAGGAATTAAAATAGTAAGAGATCATCTAAGACACTCTAAAATATTCTAAGACATGAAAAAGATAGTGTCAGATACTCTTCGAATGTTCTAACAATTACCTTGGTCGCTTACCTCTTACTTGTTCAATATGGCCAGTTAGTGTGAGCTTTAGTGTTCCACTTGCCAAGTCCCATATCTGCCCAAATGAACAACTGGTTAAAAAGGATTTTAATAGGACAGAAGCTATTACTGCATCAACTATTTCCAAACTTGTCTCTTCAGTTAATAGAAAGTATATGATAATAATAGTGGACACTCATTATTTATCGTTTAAGGGATAGTTTTGTTTCATTTAATTTGCCACTTCAGAAAACCTAGGCATTAGTAAGGGTAATTTAATTAAATATAGTTATATTGTCCAAAAGCTGAGGGTATTTAACAAATTCCTTAATCCTTATGCAAAACCCTCAAAGAACCAATATACTATGAAATACGAGTAATAAATAAATAATTGACATGTTGCTTAAAGATAACTTGAGGAAAAGGGAAACCTCCTCACAGGTGTAATCAAAGTAATCTTGCAGAGACACCAAATACCATATAAATATAATAATTATCTCAATTTTGAAAAATATGAAGCACTGGAGAATTGAATCTGGAAAATAGCGACAGAGAGGAGATCTTTTAGAAAAATTATAAAGAAAAAAGTAAGCCACAGTAATGAAAAATCCAACATGGTACACTAAGTTAGTTTCCATTTTATCTTCATGGTTATTGCTTTCTACGAAGTCTTAACAAGCAACCATAACATGCAGTTCATGATCAAATTACCTTGATAGTTCGATCTGCAGAACCAGTGCAAAACCATGTATTGCTATGATCAACTGCAATAGATCTCACCCATCCTAAGTGACCACTGATTACCTACAGAAAATAAATCAAGGTTAAAATCACTTGGTTAAAATTATAATAAGCATTACACAATTAAAAAATATCCCTTGAAATCTTATGTAGGTCAAACAAGATTGGAACGAAATAATCAAGACATTAGTAACACAAAAACCAAATCATGCTTTAAAATAGAAATTTAGTAAGTTGAATAGAACCACAAACGCTTGAGAAATTGCACTCCATTTTCCGAAGATATTTTTTTATAAAAGAAAGAATATACTAGATGTGGAGAGGGGATCCACTTACTCCAAGAGTAAGTTTAAAAAACCTACTCCACATCTTAGCTATCCATTCTATGGAAATCTAATGGTTCAGATCAACTCACTAATTTAAATCATTGGATTTCCCTATAATAGATGGCTAAGATGTGGAGTAGGCTTTTTAAACTTACTCTTAGAGTAAGTGGATCCCCTCCCTTAGATGAGATGGTAGAACTTTAAAGAGAGAGGATAAGACATCCTCATGAAAACAAAAGGAAAATCCTAATAAAACTAATCACTAGGGCCATGCAACAAAGCACGTCAATCCTTCTACATGTCTACCAAAGAAACACCCACTAAAAACAGTGCAAAGCACCAAAGGGAAGCTAAAAAGTCACCCAGTCCCAGACAAAATCAATTGACTAAACCATTGAAAATTCTAATGTTTCTCTCTAACTAAATACATCAAAGGATAGCAAAAACAGAGCAATGCCAAAGAGTTTTGGCATCTCTACATGTGCCAAAATCTCAAAATCTACTTCATTGGAAAGAGTGCAAGTGCAAAGGGCATATCCATGACTATAAACCCTATAAACCAAAAATATTTTTTTATCTACCAGAGTTGATCGGGTAGATCAGAAAATGGGCTTCAATACAAGCTTCAGAAGATATCAAAATTGAACTAAACAGAGGTGCCCTTGGGCTTAAAAACTAGTTAGTGCACCAAGCATGCCCAATTACATTTGTTTTGGTTCACAGGATCTGATAATGAAAATAACAAACATAAAATGTAATTAAAGAAGGGTCAGGTTCTCACCCTGTAGTTCCTCCATGGCGCATGCCATACAGGACGTGGCCATTTACTTGGCATTCTTTCCATTAAAGCAGATGTAGATAGATTCCTGCAATATAGAGACTATAACAGTTTAGTAAAACGGTTGTGTCAGAAAAATGGCAATCATGTATTGTAGCTAAAAGAGTTTATTATTGATGCACTATCAGTGTAAAACTTTTTACACTATCAACCAATCATACATCACATGTGTGAGTTTTAATGTAGTTATCATAACAGCCAAACATTTTTAAAGGTGTCAATGTATGATTGGTTGATAGCATAAAAACTTCAGTGTTTCACACTAACTTTATATTGTAATTAAATCATTTCTAAATAGGCAAATGTCCGCAGATATGAATTAAACAACAGGGTTTGAAGCATTTGAAACATATATATGCTACTACAAATTAGAAATGGTATTAGAATCTCTTTAACTGTAGAAGTGATAGAGAAAGGCAGAACCTTTCAGATGAACCAGAGCCAGAAGCAACTATTGTATTTTTGCTTGAAAAACCAAGATCGTGCCTGAAAAGTAGAAAAAACAAAAGATCAATAGTCTTCAATAGATGTGGCAAAATTATCCACAATCCATCCAAATTAAATCCATCCAAATCCATCCGTTAGAACTAATGGGTTTAAATGGATATACTCAAATGGATAGTGTTGATAATGGATGGATTCAAATCCATCCATTATATCCGATGGATATCCATTTGGATGGATCCCAATCCATCCAAAAAAATAAAAACAAAAATATTTTTTTCCATAAAGCAACATGTAGACCCAACTTTGGTATGCAAACCGAACGTGCAAAATATAAATCAATGTTATTAATATCATACGAGTCAGAGTACTAGTATAATGGTATGATAGTTCAACTGGTGGTTCACTATTAAACCCCATACCATTAAAGTCATATATTCATATATTTTATACTAATATTAATGTTGAAAAATCAATAAAGAAGACAATAACTATTTTTATTTATACCACTTGTTAAAAAATGTATATAGTAGACCATGTTTTAAAAGTATAAAAATGTAGTAGCTGTGTATTTGATCATCCATACAAATATTTTGGTAAAATAAATCATTTTCATTAAAAAATAATTTTAAATGAAACTAGTCGGTACGACCAGTACGGTTCAATTAAAGATCGGCCGGTAAGATCAATTTTTACCAGTATAATTGCATGACCGGTATAAATGTTGTATCGTAGTGTTATTAAGACCGATTCACCTATTTACCGGTTGAACCGACCAACACTGGTTTTGATACTAATGATATAAACTACCCTTTTCCTAACAAAAGGATTCCTTCAACATTATTATCATTTTTATCGAAGCATTTCAAAAAGATTCAATAAGGATTGAGTGTGTCATGATTGAACATAGAGAAAATGCATGATTACACAATACAATATCTCTGACCTCACTTACATTGTTGTCTTTCAGAGCTTTCACATGTAAATTTAAATACTGAGATTTTTTTAAAATGATTTATTAAATAATAATTTTTAAAAAGATTTTTTTTCCTTCAAAAAATGTTTTAGTTCAAATTAAAAAAAACTGGATTGGATATCCATCCATCCAATCCATTAAAATGAATATATGGATGGATTAGAATCCATTGGATATGGATGGAGTTTAGAAATGTGATTTTATGGATTTATATGGATTGGTAGATGGCTTTTCATCCATCCATTATGATCCAAATCCATATTCATCTAAATCCATCTAATTGCCACCCCTAATCTTCAATAACAGCTTCTTGAAAGCTTTGTATAACAAAAGCTGTGTTTTAATGAAGACACGAAATAGTAATGCTATTCATTTCAAGCCCTAACCCACTACGAAAAACTTACAAGACAAGAAAGGACAACTGGAACAGAATATGGCAAACGTCCTAATCCTAAGGCATTGAATCACAACTCACAGCTATTTCTTCTTTTGAAGAAAAAAATGCCACACCTTCTTAGCAAAACCTCTATCAACTTGTGCAATTTTCTATCTTGTTTAGATAGTAAACAGTTACTATTATGTTCAAAACTAAATAGGTTCATCAAAGAACATTTTAGAATACCAAATACCACATGATACAATATTAAACTTTTGCAAGAACTATATATCATTCCAATCTCAACTGTTACATAAAATAATATGTCCGAGAATATAAGATTTTCAATAATTAAAGAACTATGAAGAGAATAGCTTCAAATAGACAAACAGGTGATTCATGAGTTGAATCTATTGCCTACATATAGATGAACAAGATCAAAGAAAAATGGACAAAAATATGCTTACGGAGCTGTCGATGGCATTGTTGGACCAACAACCAAAGCATTCTGGGCTCCTCCTTTGTGGGGATTCTTAGAATCTACTGGACCTGTCAAATAATAATAATAAACAATATCAACTACAATGTCGTGGGCGTGTACAACCAGATAATCTTAACTATACACTAATTACATGGAATTGATGAAAAGAAATAGCCTTCTAAAAGTCGAAAGATAAGTAGAAAACATGTTAGGACATAGCAGAGTTCTTCCTGAGGGCCAACAAACCTATAATAACACAACAAGGAATGATATAATATGCAAAGCGGCCACGTTGTCCCATACCAAGTGCATATGTGTGTATATTACATTGCAATAATGTACAAACAACAACCAAGCCTTTGTCCCACTAGGTAAGATGGGCTACGTGGAACGAAAGACACCATAATGCTCTATCATAAATCATGTTCATTATCAAGGCATTGATCACTAAGTCATCCTTAATTGTTTCCTATAGTTTTTTGGTCTCTCTTTTCCACTAGGAATTGGGACTAACATCTATTTAATCTACTCTCCTTATTTGGGCTTCTACAAGTCTCCTAATGTCCAAACCACTTAAGGCACGATTTACTATATTTTCTACAATAGGAGATACTCCAACTTTCTCCTAATGCATTCATTTCTAATTATATCTTGTCTGGTTGTTCACTCATCCAACACAACATTCTCAGCTCTGCTACATGGAGTCTATTATCTTAATGACATTTTACCTTTCAAAATTTAATCTCATATAACATTGCATGTCTTATAGTCGTCCAGTAAAACATTCCCTCAAACTTGAGTGGTACATTTTCATCACATGACACCTGAAGCATTCTGCTATTTCATCCAACCCACTTAAATCCTATTCCTATGCTTCACATCTTCATCAATTTCCCCATCTTCTTGTATGATTGACCCAAGATACATAAATCTAATGACTTGTAGTATGACATGATCTCCAATCTATGCCTCTACAGTAGGGATTGTCCGTCTCTTGCTAAACTTACACTCCATATACTCTGCCTTTTACAAAATCTATGTGCTTCTAAAATTTGCCTCCACATTTCTAGCTTTCCATTTAATTCCTCTTTCAAGTCTCCCATTAAGACATATTATCCACAAGTGGATGGCTATACATTTTACCCAACAAGCATATAGTAAAATTTCTAAACAAGAATCCAAACATACTCTCCTAGAAAATCAAACAAGAAAAGACAATATCATTACACTAACTGACATAATAAAGATAATAGCAATATAACAAAAAGCTATATGTTAACCGCGTACAATAAAAAAACATGCTGAGAAATCATAATTTTACCCGGAACTCTATTCATAAATGTTTCATCATGCAAAGATGATAACTATGGCTAGTATCATACCTGCAAGAGCAAGCACATTAGAGGGCCCTGGTTGTTGACTGTGATTTTGTGTGGCAGAGTTAACTTGATTAGTGGTGCTTTTGATTCCACCATACTCCACACTTACCTAATTTTCATTAGAAGCCACATAGCATAACTGACTGAGTTCATTATCCAACATTTATTTATAAAAAAGTCAAACTGCTCAAGTTAATCGAAAAATTATTCAGTTTTGTTCAAGAGACAACCAAAAATTAACTAACCTTGTGGTTAATGCGTATTTTCTTGCTGCATAATAAAATAAATAAAAACACAACATACATTAGCATTGGTGTATGAGATTTTGGTGAACTAATAACATAAAAAGCAATGATTTTGACAGAGTAAAACGGTTTAGGGTTACCTTTCGGCGTCCAGGGGAGGGAATTGGGCACGAACGGGAGAGAAGAGATCAAGGGCACGCTTCAGGGACTTGAAACTTAGCTTCTTCAGTGATTGTGGCTCTACTGGTTCCAGCTGCTCAGTCGTCATTATGGAGCCTGCAATATCACACAATTAGGGTTAGGGTTTCACAAAATAGTCGATATTTGACATTGAAGCTAAAGGGAGAGAAATGCAAATATCAGGTTTCTGAATGAATCTGAAAAATGCAAATAATCAAATAATTTGATGTAAAGTAAATCGATGATTTCGGAAATGAATGCGTATGGTGTTTATTGAGGGGTGAGAGAGAAAAGCGAAAGAGAAGTAGATGAAGAGAGAAAGGTTACAGAGAGTGGTTGAGTCAAAGCAACGGTTTTGCTTCTTGGTGGGAACTTACCGACGAGACTGACGGTTGTTGGCGGTGGTTGGTGGTGGTTTTCTGTGCAGGGGGTGCGGCGGTGGTCTGGAGATTGAGACTCGCGGGGAGAGAAAAAGAGAAGGTTGGGGTTTTGTGGGAGTGAGTAAGAAAGTATTATGGAGGATAGTTTTGGAATTATGAAACATTAGTGAGGATAATATAGTCTACACAGCCAACAAAAGTCTTCAAGGGTGAGCATGAGACGAGTTAAGGTTTGTCTTTACCCAATCCTAAATGTTGGTTGAATTATTTTTTTTAAACTCGGATTCGACCATAGATCAAAAGTTAACTCAACCCTAAATATTGATTAGGTTAACCGTTAAACTTTAACTCAAGCATAGACCCGATTAAATATAATACATACTTATTTTAGATAAAGTTTTTTTCAATATTATTTATTATTTTGAATATGTTATTTGACATATAAAATTATATATGTATATATATATTATTAATCAGATATATATGATGAAAAATTAGATAATCAATGATACTTTCAACAAAAAATGTGACATTACTCTATATACATTTGAATAGAAACATATACAAACATGATGAGTGAATGATCATGAGACGGGTCGGTATAGGTCATGTTTGGTCCCTACCCGACCCTAAATATTGGTCGGGTCTAATCTTTGAACCCAAACTCAGTCCTAGACTCGATGAGACTCGACTCTATTCAGGTATGATCGTAATGGGGCGGTACTGGGTGAGTGGGTAGAGATAGGTCCTGCTCACCTCTATTCAAAACAAACATTGGGCACATTAATAACTCACCCCACAAGCTTAAGTAATGATAATCTTCATTACTTGAGATGCAAGTTTCACATAATAACAAACAAAAATCAATATGTAATGATATTCTTATCATTTTATTTATTATTAAATTATATTTTTATCATTGAAAATATGATGAGAAACAAACTTTTATCTCTTTATTAAATGATAGGATCTTTATTCCACAAGCTTATATCACATTCATATATTAATTTGTCAATTGGGTTACACAAAGCCTTATTTTTCTCTTCCATAATATGGATTTCAAACATTCATGATGTGAATTCCAAACATTCATGATCTGAATGTGAATGAGTTGAATTACTTATTCATCGATCTATTAATAAATTATCTCTCTAGAAATTGTGAAATATGTTCCATTAGAAATAATTTTGTTTTTGCTTCGACTTACATTCCCCATAAAGTATATCACGTTATTCAACCATGAATACTTAGCGGGAATCCTCGTACAGAGTGAATAACCAAATTCCAATTGAAGTGAAATCTTTTAGATAAATCAATGCAATTTTGAGATTCAATGAAGTCACCATGCTAGTCGGTGATCAAATATAAGGCAACAAATATGATGATGTTGTCAATAAGAAGATATATGGTCCATGATTGTGTAGAGATTTTAGTTGAAATGTGAGGCTTGAGAGTGTGGTGTGGTGAGGCTGGTACGACGGATTGTGCGTGACGACCTTGACTGAGACTATATGGTGTTGATTGTGGGTGATACCAATGGAAAATGAAGTAAAAGAGGATTAGAGTTATGGATTGAACAATTTGTCTCAAAAAATGTTATTTGACACATTAAATAGTTTAATGTTATGCAAATATAATAATTTATGGATGCAATTGCTTAATATGACAAATCAAGTGAAGAACAATTTCTAACCTATTTATCAATTTTTGATTGTGGGATCCAAAAAGACATATAGATAATTGAATTAGTATAATTTTTTATATATTAACTTTGCTCTTTTTAGAAATTGACAAATCAAAGTCAGCATTTTCATTCTTCCCACATAATTGTTCAAATCATGGAAGAAATTGTAACCAAAATAAGTATATAAACGTAACTCTTATACTAATCACTAATAAATGCTAAACATGAGAAGTTTTTTATTTGGAACATTGGTAACACTAAATTTTGTATATTGTTTTGGTATTACCAAGGATATTTCTTCATTCTTTTAAGAAATTAATCATTTTCGGAGTATGTGAATGCTTCTTCCAATAAGTGTCGCTCATACGAATCGAACCATTGACTTTTTGATCATCTTGAAGATCTACCGGAGTTTTACACCACTAGAACAACATATTGTTTGTTAATTATTATATGTTAGTTACAAACTTTCATCTTTATTCTCATTCTATGGATGCTGCTATGCATGATAACTTTGTGTTCCTAGCCCAAGCAAGCTATGAGAAGATAAGGCCATCGGACAAACCACCCGATAATGACGAGCCCATGTCCTTCGATGTTTCCAAGATGTCATTCAGAGACAAAATCTTAGCCGATAAGCAACCCTCTCCGGTTCAGGAGGATATTGACTTCTTGGCAGAGGGTCTGGCTCATGTAGAACTGATTGGGGGAAATCTAATTCTACCTTCAATAACGTTTATAGATAACATTATCGGTGAGTATAACACGGAATGATAGGATGCTTTGATTGTTAACTTGATTGGCAAAAGATTGGGATTCAAGACTATGTGCAAAAGATTGAAGTCTACATGGAGGCTTTCAGGAGACTTTGACATGATGGATATTTAAAATGGCTATTTCATGGTCAAAATTGAAGATGCAAGCATGCATGAATGAGCAAGAGTATGTATGCAAACATGCATCACATATAATTTGATGAAGACAAAGGTTGATGAAGACAAAGGAAGACAAAGTTCAATATAGACAAGGATCGACAACATGCTTAATGATCAAGGATAAGCTTGAAGGGATGAGACAATATGATTAATTTTCAAGGATAAACTTGATGGGATGCGCAAATCAACAAACAACAAGTATCAAATAAAGTCAAGACTCAAGTTCATACAAGGCAAATCATTCAAAAGAAGATCTAAAGGCTAAGTATTTTATATCTATATTAGGTCTTAAGATGTTTGCTTAGAAAGGGTCTAGGCTAGAATGAACCCTAATGAAAGTCTCACAAGCTAAAATCAATCATAACTAAAATGAGACTTACATGCATACATACATGATTTCCATGCACATGCATACATACATGATCATATGTTTTTGAATGCATTTAAAAAGAGTTTTTAAATCATACATCGTTCAAAGGTATGCATCATACTTTTATAAATCATGTAGGAGGTTCATTCATAATTGAAATATCTTTTCTAAAAAAAACCTTTAATTGATTAAGAGATATTTTAATCGATTACGCATTGATTTCTTGAGAACCCGTTAATCGATTAAGTAAGGGTTTAATCGATTAATGGTTGCTACTATTTCTATTTTCTGGTATTTTCAAGAACTCGTTAACCGATTAAGTTTAAGGTATAATCGATTAATTGCATCTTAAAACAAAATGGTATATTAACCCAAGTTTTTTATATTGCTTCATAATAGAGGTGGACATTGATTCATAGAGTTAGAACACGTATTCAAAATAAATAGATTACACATTTTGTTCAGAAAATCTTAAGCTCTAACTTTCATATCTTTAGAGAGATTTTCAAACTGTTCTTTTGAGAAAAAGAAAAGGGTGAATCTTTACAAGATACTCATTGAGCTTAATAGTCAAATTTTTTGCTAATGAAATCTTGCATCTCACGTTCTATTATGTAATTATGAGATCTTTTAGAAGGGTTCTTAGATTCTAAGAAGAGTGGTTAAATTTGCACATTGAGGTGCTCACATAACTTGAAAGAATTGTTAGACAAGGCAACAACATACTCTCTTGGTGTGATTGTTATCGCTATTGATAGAGAATAGGTTTGGGAAAAATCCTAGCTATTGTTAGGTGTGTCTTCACGAGAAGTAAGAGGTCTTGGTATTAAGCGATACATGGCTGGGGCCTAATCACGAAAATATAGGAGATCTTAGTAGGCGAGAGAGGGAGGTCAAACCGAGGTTGTCAAGTTCATAGAGATCAAGAAAGTGGCGTCTTGCGTCTTGTATTGGAAGTTTGTTTTTAAAAGTACATTAAATATTCCATAGTGAAGAAAAATCTCTCAAGATCAGAATGGGAGGCCTGCATGTAGCTTCCAAGTGGACCTGCAAACAAACCAGGATAAAAGTTGTGTCTTATTCTTCTTTTCCCTTATCTTTTACATTTTTGCATTTCTTGATTTACCTAACTTGACATGCATATAATTCTGTATTAATTGCATATTCTGTATTGTGCATTTATTATTCTTAATCTTCTGTAATAAGTGTATGTAAGTTTAGTTGAATCTTGGTAATCTTGTAGATCGAAAGAAAACCGTTTTCATTGAACAAGAACTAAATAATCGATTAAGGTGTTTAGTTAATCGATTAACAACAGAACGAGTTAATCGATTATAGTTGTGTTTAATTGATTAAACAATGTATAATTTTGTGTTTGTTGTTTGTTTATCGAGCAACAGTAATCGTGTACCATATCACCTGTTCACATCCTCTCTAGGTGAGTGACAGAGCCATGTGGGACCCAACAAGTGGTATTAGAGCTAGTACAATCGTGCTAGCTTAGCCGCTTAGATCTTTGATCCTAGGCACTTTTACCATGGGCTCTTCTAACCCGTTTAGCAGCAATGTCGCATCCATTGAATGCCCTCCGGTTCAGTGGCGAGGGGTACACCTACTGGAAAATCCGAATGAAAATTTTTATTGAGGCCATTGATACAGATATTTGGAATTCTGTAGAATATGGACCTTTCGTTCCACTACACATAGTGAACGAGGAAACGAAAGAGAAACCTAGAAGTCTCTTAACCAACGAGGAAAAGAGAAAAGTGCAATTCGATTTGAAAGCGAAAAATATTATAACCTCTACACTCTCTTACGATGAGTTCTTTAGAGTTTCTCAATGTTGCCAAGGATATGTGGGACACTTTACAAGTAGCCCACGAAGGCATTAGTGAGGTCAAACGATCTAGATTGAATACATTAATGCATGAGTATGAGTTATTTCATATGTTTCTACATGAGTCTATTTCTTATTTACAAAAACAATTTACTCACATTATTAATCATTTCATTGCATTAGATAATTGATTTGTCAAACATGAACTAAATGTTAAAGTGTTGAGATGTCTCGACAAGAAATAGTAACCCAAGGTGACTGCCATCATGAAGTCAAAGGACTTGGAACAAATGACGTTCACAATGTTATTTGACAAACTTCAAGAACACGAGTTATAATTAAGACGTTTGACACTCAATGAACAAATGGACGAGAACATCAAAGAAACCTCCTTCAAAGTGACAAAACCACATTCAAGAAGTCAAAAGGAGACACATGATGATGATGAGTCCGATTATGACACAAGCGATGAAGCTATATCCCTCCTCATGAACAAATTCAGAAAGTACTTAAGAAAGAATGGAGGACTCAAGAAGCTTCATAAGAAAGATAAAGAAATTTCAATCAAAATGAGCAAGAATCCTAAAGACAAAGCAACTTGCCACAAGAGAGGGAACGTAGGTCGCATGAGGTACACATTTCCTACCTCTTGCAAGAGGATTGAACTTGATCACAAGAAAGACTCTCGGGACATCAAAGCTAAGAAGGCATACATCATTTGGGATGAACCCAAAGAGAACGATTCATCAACAAACATATGGGAAGATGAAGAATCAAACAAGATTTGTCTAATGACTCAAAATCTGAATTCTTGAAAAGTAAGTGAGCAAGATGAGCCTTGTGAGGTAGACTCATCCGATTCTATTTCAAACTCCGATATATTTCCCACGTATGACATGCTATATGATGCTTATGTTGAAATACACAAAGATCTTAAAATGTTAGCTAAAAAGTGCATGAATAGAAAAAAGGTTAATTTTAAATCTTGAAAATAAAATATGTGAATTGAAAATATCATTGATATGCTGAAAATTGATAATGAAGATACTAAATATGCTAACTTTTCATGTAATTATACTTCTAATTTAAATGTGATATCTAGTTGTGAAAAGTGCACTTACATGGAACATGAAAATAATGTATTAAAGGATAAAATTGCTAATTTCACATCTAGTAATCACAAATCAAACAACTTATTTGCTACATGTAAAATGTTGGTATCAAACCTAGTTTGGGATCTATGCATGCAAATAACACATTTCACAAGAAACGAGTAGATGTTCTGAAAATTTCATATCTTAAATCCCCTACTTGCTTTTATTATGGATTGCACAGTCACACCTTAAATGCATGTAATATTAGAATGTATGATGTTCCAAATGGAAATTATATATGGATTACTAAGAATCAAAATCCCAGGCTACTAACATCAAGGGACCCATGATTAGTTGAGTACCCAAGAAATGCGAGTAATCATGTTTTGTAGGTGTGCCAAAAGACATATGGACTTCAACTTTCATATGGGCAGCAAGTGTTCTAGGCACATGGAATGTGAGAAGTATTAGATATCAGTGACAGAATACACCTAGGGGGTTGAATAAGTGTGTCGCGATTCTCACTTACCGCTATTTGCACCAAAGCCCTATTATGGAAAATAACCCAGTTAATCGATTAAAGCTGTGACTTAATCGATTAAGTCGCACAAAATTAGCAGTTGTTGAATGACTCAATTACACAGCCAATTACAGATTATACAGAAATGATATAACAGATATATTTGAACACAAATGATCTTTATTTGGTAGTAATACTATATTCAAAATATCATCTACAATAAGCAATTAAAAGCTACTAAAAATAGTAAAAAGATAAGGGAAAGTAACAACCCACAACAAGGTTTTATACTGGTTCGTTTTGCGGACCATTACAAAACTACATCCAGTCCTCCCCTCTGATCCGGGAGATTTTCTTCACTAAAATTGAAATCAATGTGTCTTACACACACATTTCCAATTACAAGGCCTCGGACGCTACCTTCTTGAATTTCTGGACGCCCTACCTTGGTTTGACCAATCCCAAACATCTAGATTAATTATCATCTCAGAACCCATTATGCTAAACTTAATTTCAAAACTAAAGAAACTTGCCACACTTGCTGAAGGTGTAAGCAAGTCAAGAACCCATTTGTTTCAAAAAATGTGATATCCTCAACAAGGCTATTGGAGCTTCTCCATATGGACTTGTTTGCACCGTCACAAATTATGAGTTTTGGAGGTAGTTACTACACTTTGGTAATGGTTGATGATTTCTCTAGATTTACATAGACCTTGTTCCTTTATGTAAAAAGCGACGCTTTCAAATCCTTCAAAAACTTAGCCAAGAAAAATCCAAAACCAACTTAAACTTAAGATAGTATATATACGTAGTGACCATGGTGGTACATTTGAAAAGCACTCGTTCGAAAAGTTTTGCAATAAGCATGATATTCTATGTGAATACTCGGCTCCTCGAACTCCTCAACAAAATGGAGTTGTTGAGAGAAAAAATCACGTATTAGAGGAGTTAGTCAGGACTGTGCTTAATGAAAGCAAAGTGCCTTAATATTTTTGGGTCGATGTAGTGCATACGACCTGCTATGTTATAAACCGAGTACTACTAAGGTCTAAACTTTCAAAAACTCCTTATGAAATTTTAAAAGGCCAAAAACCTAGTATATCTTATCTTCATGCTTTTGGATGCAAATGTTTTATTTTAAACAATGGAAAACGTACTTTAGGAAAGTTTGATTCAAAAGCGAGTGGAGTTATATTTTTGGGGTATTCGATGCATAGTAAGGCATTTAGAGTTTTAAAAAATACACCATGCATGTAGAAGAGTCGATCCACGTTTATTTTGACGAGTCTTCTCCAAAAGAAAAGAGAAAGATCTTGTCTGTTGATGTTGGAGGTGCTTTAGAAGAAGCATATACTAAGGACTTGGAAAATGACAAAGAGGCTCGAGATGATCAAGAAGTCAGCGAGGATCATCAGGACTTGTTGAGGGTGTGGAAAACCAAGAAAGACCATCCACTTGATAAAGTGATATGTGATATTTCTACGGGGTGGTAACCCATAATTCTTTGCGCAATTTTTGTAATTACATAGCTTTCGTATCACAAATAGAGTCTAAGACCGTAGAAGAGGTCATAGAGGATGAGCATTGGGTTATAACTATGCAAGAAAAGCTAAACTAGTTTGAACGAAATAATGTATGGGACTTGTTCCCCAAACCAAAATATCATGCGATAATTGGCACCAAATGGGTCCTCAAAAACAAACTCGATGAATCTGACGTAATAATACAAAACAAAGCACGCCTAACGGCCAAGAGATACAACCAGGAGGAAGGTATTGATTACGATGAGACCTATGCCCCTGTTGCGAGTTTAGAGGCCATTAGGATGCTATTGGCATTTGCATCGATCATGAACTTTAAATTGTTCCAAATGGATGGCAAGAGCGCCTTATTGAATGGATTCATTCAAGAAGAGGTTTATGTTGAGCAACCACCGAGTTTTGAAAATTATAAATTCCCGAACCAAGTCTATAAACTACAAAAAGGACACTTTATGGTCTGAAACAGGCTCCTCGAGCTTAGTATGATAGACTTAGTACCTTTATTTTAGAAGAAGGGTTCGTAGGGGGCAAGGTTGACACAATGCTCTTTATCCAAAATTAAGATAACCATGTTTTGTTAGTGCAAATATTTGTTGGCAATATTATCTTTGGAGCTACAACGACCTATTGTGCAAGGAGTTTTCTGATTTGATGTAGGGAGAAATGTCAATGACGGGGGAGCTTACTTTCTTCCTCATATTACAAATTAGGCAAATGAAAAGCAGAATATTTGTCCACTAGTTGAAATATTGCAAAGAGCTACTGTTGCTATGCCTCAAGAACCACATTTCGGGATATCTCATTTGGACGCCATGGAACAGAGGCTCAATGCTCGCATTGACAGACACTATATGTCTCTAAGGAACTTTATTCAGTCAGGGTTTGAGAGACAAAATGAACGATTAAATGAAGAAATCAACCGCTTAGACTTCCTCATCCGGACCAACCACGACATTATGCATCCGCAACTAAGACGTCTTCCTTCACCACCTTGGGAATAGTTTAGGAGTGTCTAGTTTTTAGGGTGTTATGTTTTGTGATTCAATATATCTTTTGGGTCTTGTACTTCATTTTATTTTGGACATCGTATCTTTTTGCTTGTAATATGCTTTCAAACTCTTGCAGTGTATTCACTTAAATTTGTTGTTTCGTGTTTTGTCGAACAATGTTTAATTATGTCGATAGTTTATGAATTATGCTTTTATGAGAATCTTGATCATATCATGTGTGTATACAATATATGCTTGATTAATACATGCTTAACCTGAATAAATCGGAATTATTAATCATTCTATGCCTAGTTGTGTTCATACATGTTGGATCTGTCATATAAACCTAACTCGTATTCTGTTTCTTTGTCAGTTTAATTGATTAAGTGCCTTGATAATCGATTAAATACAGTGATTTGTGCAATTTTTCAATTCTATAAAAGCTGGTTAATCAGTTATAGTCTGTACTTAATGATTAATTACAATTTTTTTCACCAACTATAATATATCTTCTTACTTTTGGCCAGTTATTATCATTTGATTGTCTATACTTTTTGATAATGTCAAAAGGGGGAGAAATGTTATTTTGTTGTTTGATGTGTTTCAGGCCTGTTGAGCTTCCGTAAGTTTGCTACCTAAATCTCCCTTAAATCACCTCATTGCTTGATTGAAGGGGAGAACAAAGTGAGGGGGAACAACGCAACTTTGACATTTAACCAACCTAGGAAAACACATGTTGATAATCATCGAGCTCATCAAACAAAGATATGGTATAGAGTTAGTCATCATCCAAACGGGGGAGATTGAAAGCACAAAGAGTCAAGACTTGCTCATTTGACACTAACCTAAGTTTTGATGAAGACAACGGACATGCAAGTAAGCTTCAAGATCGTACAACAAACAACAAGCTAGAGACTCAAGGGTTGCATCTATAGACTTAGGATATTGTAAGCTTTACTTTTATTAGAAGTCTTAAGATGATTGCCTTAAATCGAGTCTAGGTTAAGTAAACCTAGGTGGAGTCTTACAAGAGCTTTAATATAAATAATATTAAAATTGAGACTTCACATCTACATATAATATGATAAGTAGGCTCGTGCATTCACATACATAGTATTATGCACTAAAGATAATATATTTAGAAAACTATGTATAGCATATGCATATCATATAGGTAGTTTACCTTACATCAAGGAAAACATTTTCCAAACAATATAATCGACTATCGTGAATTACAGTAGCTAACCAATCTGATGCTAATGGTGTGTTAACCGATTAAGACATAATAGAAAAACTAACTTTTAACAGATAGTTAATCGATTAAATGGATGAATAGTTGATTAATAGAAGCATTAGTATGATTAGTATAAATCCTGAAATTCTGGCCCATTTGCCATAAGGTTCATATTTTCATATCTTGCATATTAAGAAGATCTTTGAGCATTCACTGTCATATATGTTGCATTAGAAAAGTATAGAGAATAAGAGTGTTTTGAATAGGGCTTAGAACTTGAAGTTGTAGCATGCATCTTTAGGGCTTTTTATGCATATCATTCATTCTTGTTTTCTTGATTTGATTTTAAAGTGAAAGTAAGAAAATTCTGTTTTTTGAAATTGTGAAATCTGTTTTGTCAAAACCTTTTCATAATTTTCCCATATAAAATAGGTTCTTATGAGTATTGTGCTTAGAGTTTTAGAATTGAGTTTGTATTGTTATATTCGAGTATTAAGTACTCAAGAAAAGTCAAAAAAAAATTTAGTCAAGGAAAACAATCTCTCAGTGAGTAACATCACTTCAAGAAGAGATCTTGTTGTTCTTCACGAAGACTGAGATATTGTGCAAGCGATACTTGGCTGGGGCCTAATCGCGAAAAGATCGGAGATCTTAGTAGGCAAGACGTAGACGTCAAACCGAGGTTGTCAAGCTTGTAGAGTCCAAGATAATTGCGTCTTAGTTTTATCGTTTATTGGAAAAACTTAGCCAAGCAAATCCAAAACCAACTTAACCTTAAGATAATATATATATATATGTAGTGACCATGGTGGTGAATTTGAAAAGGACATGTTCAACAAGTTTTGCAATAAGCACGGTATCCTGCACCAATACTCGGCTCCTCGAACTCCTCAACAAGATGGAGTTGTCGAGAGAAAAAATTGTGTATTAGAGGAGTTGGCCACGACCGTGGTTAGTGAAAGTAAAATGCCTAAATATTTTTGGGCCGATGCAGTTCATATGACCTGCTATGTTATAAATCGAGTATTCTTAAGGTCTAAACTTTTAGAAACTCCTTATGAACTTTTGAAAGGCTGAAAACCTAGTATATCTCATCTTCACGCTTTTGGATGCAAATGTTTTATTTTAAACAATGGAAAACATGCTTTAGGAAAGTTTGATTCAAAAGCGGATGAGGGTATATTTTTGGGGTATTTGATGCATAGGAAGGATTTAGAGTTTTGAAAAATACACCATGCATGTAGAAGATTCAATCCAGTTCATTTTGACGAATCTTCTCCAAAAAGGAAGAGAAATGTCTTGTCTGATGATGTTGCATGTGCTTTGGAAGAAGCATATAAGGACTTGGAAAAAGACAAAGAGGCTTAGGATGATCAAGAAGTTAGTGAGGATCATCAGAACATGTCGAGGGTGTGGAAAACCAAGAAAGACCATCCACTTGATAAAATGATATGTGATATTTCTACCGGGTGGTAACCTGTAATTCTTTACGCAATTTTTGTAATTTCGTAGCTTTCGTATTGCAAATAGAGCCTAAGACCGTAGGTGAGGCCATAGAGTATGAGCACTAGGATATAACTATGCAAGAAGAGCTAAACTAGTTTGAATGAAATAATGTGTGGGACTTTGTCCCCAAACCAAAATATCATCCGATAATTGGCACCAAATGGGTCCTCAGAAACAAACTCGATGAATCTGACTTAATAATACGAAACAAAGCACACCTAGTGGCCAAAGGATACAACCAGGAGGAAGGTATCAACTGTGATGAGACCTACGCCCATGATGCAAGGTTATAGGCCATTAGTATGCTATTGGCATTTGCATCGATCATGAACTTGAAATTGTTCCAAATGGATGACAAGAGCGCCTTACTTAATGAATTCATTCAAAAAGAGGTTTATGTTGAGCAATCGCCCAGTTTTGAAAACAATAAATTCCTGAACCATGTCTATAAACTCAAAAAGACACTTTATGATCTGAAACAAGCTCCTCGATCATGGTATGATAGACTGTGTACCTTTCTTTTAGAAAAAAAGGGTTCGTAAGGGGCAAAGTTGACACAATTCTCTTTATTCAAAAATAAGATAATCATGTTTTGTTAGTGCAAATATATGTTGACGATATTATCTTTGGAGCTACTAACGACCTCTTGTGCTAGGAGTTTTCTAATTTGATGCAGGGAGAATTTGAAATGTCAATGATGGGGTAGCTTGCTTTCTTCCTCGGATTACAAATTTAGCAAATGAAAAGCGGAATATATGTCCACCAATTGAAATATTGCAAAGAGCTACTTCGCAAGTTTGAGATGGAAAAGTGCAAAGAAGCGTCTACACTGATGGCATCATCTTGTTACATAGATAAAGACGAAAAAGGAAAACCGGTAGAGGTAACTAAGTATCACGACATAATAGGCTCATTACTATATTTAACTACGAGTCACCCTGATATAATGTTTTGTGTTTGCATGTGTACGAGATATCAATCTATGCCTAAAGAATCTCACTTCAGTTTTGTTAAACATATTATGAGATATCTCAAGGGAACCCTAAATATGGGATTATGTAATCCTAGGGATGCCTCACTATCCTTGGTAGAATATTTCGATCCTGATTTTGCCAGTTGTAAATTGGATTGGAAAAGCACTAGTGGAACTTGCCACCTTTTAGGAAGCTCCTTAGTATCATGGCACAACAAAAAGCAACCTTGTGTTTCTTTATCCACCGCCGAAGCGGAATACATTACCGCTAGCGTGTGTTGTGCTCAAATACTTTGGATGAAGCAGCAACTTATGGATTTCAGTATCAAGCTAAAAAAGATATCGATTAAATATGATAATAAAAGTGTCATAAACCTATCAATGAATCTCGTTTTGCATTCAAGAACCAAGCATATAAAAATAAGGCATCATTTCTTGCGTGATCATGTTCAAAAAGATAATTGTGTACTTGAATTTGTTGAAACCACTAAACAACTAGCAGATATTTTTAGTAGGCCCCTTCCACAAGATACATTCTTTGTTCTTAGAAGAGAACTTGTAATTCTTGATGAACAATATGTCAACTAGTTTGGTTAATGGTATTGTGTGTCTTTGCATGATCAATTTGCTAATCTTTGTAATATACGTTGAATGCATGATTCCTTTGTGCTTAATTGTATTCATGATTCTGTGTTTATATGCTAGAAGTGTTTAATTCTAGCTAGAATATATTCTTAGGTTAAGTGTCTTAGCATGTCATGCCATTCTAAAAACTATTCTCAAATATGTGATATTAATAGATTAACTTGTGTCATAATCGATTAAACTGAGTCCCCATTCTAGGTGTATTCTGACCTGTTGATATCCAACAACTATGTCGATAGATTATGGATTATGTTGATATGGGAATCTTGATCTTATCTTAAGTGTATATCATATATGTTTGATTAATATATGCCTTAACTGAATAAATTTGTCATATTAATCATTCCATGCCTGATTGCTTATATACATGATGGATATGTCATATAAATTTTGTCCATATTATATTTTTAGTCAGTTTAATTGATTAAATGCAGATGTTAATCAATTAAATGTGTATGTTAATCGATTAAATGTAGAAATCAGTGCACTTGTTCAAGCTTCTTAAAACTGATTGATTGATTATAGCCCATACTTAATCGATCAAGAACAATTTATTTTCATAAACTTTTATATCTTTTCTTACTTTTAACCAACTATTATCATATTAATGCCTAAGCTTTTTGATAATGTCAAAAGAGGGAGAAAGGTGTTGTTTTGTTGTTTGAAGTGTTTTACAAGTTGTTTTGCTTCCGTGAGTATGATACCTATATTCGCTTCAGTTTTTCACCTCATTGCTTGGTTGAGGGGGACAACAAAGTGAGGGGGAGCAACACAACTTTCCTATTATCCAACCTTTTGCAAACAATTGACGATCATCATCAAGCTCGTCAAACAAGGATTTGGTGTAGAGTTTGTCATCATAAAAAATGAGGAGATTAAAAGTGCAAAGAGTCAAGACTTACATATTTGAAGTTGACCTTGGATTTGATGAAGACAATGGACATACAAGAAACCTTGAAGATCTTGCAACAAACAGCAGGTCGAAGACTCAAGGGTGATATCTGTAAACTTAGGGCTTTGTAATTTTACTTTATTATAAGTCTTAAGATGATTGTCTTAGATTGGGTCTAGGTTAGGTAAACCTAGGTAAGAGTCTCACAAGAACTTAAAATGAACAAGACTAAAATTGAGACATGACATCTTGTAATTATATGATAAGTAAGCTCATGCATCTACATACATGGTTTTGTGCATTAAAGGTATAGCATAATTGAAAAACATGTATTGCATGATCACATGTCATATAGGTAGTTTACCATTCATCAAGAAACTAAAGTTTATATATCATAATCAATTATGTGTTGTATATAATCGATTAAATACATATGAGAAATCGTTTAATCGATTATGTATAGTGTTAATCGATTATCAGAATTATAGTAGCTAATCAATCTGAAACTTATGGTGTGTTAATCGATTAATTCATTGGTTAATCGATTAAGACATAACATAAAACCAGTTTTTAACAGCTCATTAATCGATTAAGATATAGTATAATCGATTAATGACAATATCAATGTGTTTTCTATAAAGGCTGTAAATCTAGCACATGTAGCATAACTTGAACATTCATTTTCATGCATTGCATTAAGAGAGCTTAGAGAGTGATAACATTATGAGTATGGCTTAGATATTCATATCATTACATATATCTCTAGGTTTTTCAATGCATTGTATTCTTGCATATGTTTCTTGATTTCATTAAGAGTGAAGAAAAATCTTTTCTGGAAAAGTTTGCAAACCTTTTTACAAAAACCCTTTGCATTAGTTCTCATTTAGATTAGGATCTTGTAGATTTATTAGCTTAGAGCTTAGGATTGAGTTTAACTGTTGTATCCTAGTATTAAGTACTCAAGACAACTCATCAAAAACAGTAATGAACAAGGAAGTTGATCTCTTGGTGAGTAGTATCACCTCAAGAGAGATCTTGACAATCTTCAACAAGACTAGGAGGTCTTGGTTCGAGCAATACCTAGTCCGAGGCCGAATTGCAAAAGGATAGGAGATCCAAGTAGGCAAGTTAGATAGGTCAAACCAAGGTTGTGAAGCTTATAGGTGCCAAGAAAGAAGCGGCTTAGTCTTGTTGTAATTGGAAGTATGTGTGTATATAAACACCAATTTCAATTGTGAATAAAAATCTCCCAAGATCAGAAGAGGAGGTCTGGATGTAGTTTGCAATGGACCGCAAATGAACTAGGATAAAAATTCCTTGTGCACAATTTGTTATCCCTTATCTCCTTTACTTTCGATCTTTAAATTCTTGTTATTTGATTAATTATGAGTTGTCTGTTATAATCTATGTTGTTATCATTAGGTAACTTCTTTAATCAATTGATTGAGTAAAGATTGGTAATCGGTAACTTGTTGTGTAAGAAACCTTAAAATCAAGAAGTGTCAGATTCGGGATAATCGATTATCCACATGCATGATCTGTTAAATCCAAGCACTACTTAATCAATTAAAACCAAGCTTAATCGATTAAGTGCAACAGTTTTCAGATCTGTGCAAAATATCAGAAAAGCGGAATAAGTGATCCACTATACATATTCATCCCTCCCCTTCTAGGTGTGTTCTGACCTGTTGGTACCCAATAGAGGTTGATGCTCTTAATGCGCCAATTACTAAGGAAGAAGTTGTGAATGTTGTTATGACTATAAAGTCCTACAAAGGTCCCGACCCTGATGGTTTTCAACCAATTTTCCTCAAAACATATTGGCATCTAGTGGGTAATGACATTTGGAATTCGGTTTCTAACGCTTTTAAGTTCGGGTTCTCTGATGCTCGCATTGTTGAAACTCTTATTGTTTTAATTCCCAAGGTCAACAATTCTACTACCCTGAAAGAGCTCAGACCTATTAGCCTTTTTAATATGGTTTATAAGATCATTACTAAAGTGTTGGTGAATAGACCCTTTCTGGATGAGTTAGTTGGTCCTCTTCAGAGTAGTTTCATTCCAAGTCGTGGTACTTCTGATAATATTACTTTGGCATAAGAAGTTATGCATTACTTGTATAAATCTAAAGCTAAAAAAGATGTCATGGGTTTTAAAGTGGACTTGAAAAAGGCGTATGATAAAGTCAATTGGGATTTTCTTCAACGTACTTTGTTGCAGTTTGGCTTCTCTACTATCACTATGGATCTCATCATGTGGTGCATTCGCTCTGGAGAAGTTTCTTTGCTATGGAATGACTCTAGACTTGAAGGGTTTAAATCAACAAGAGGTTTTCGTCAAGGAGACCCTATGTCTCCCTACTTGTTTGTTCTTTGTATGGAAAAAGTGGATTTGAATATTGATCACAAAGTTGGCTTTGCATGTCTCCCTACAAGATTGGTGCATTAGTTTTGGCCAAGGTTGCTTGAGACATGGCCTAGGCTAGACAAATTTGGTTTGATTAAGGCATCGGAAATTATAAGTGTTGGATAAAAGAAATGAAAAATATTGGAAGGTGATAACGCCAAAACAAGAGAGTTGTTTGATAAGCCGATGATGTTCGCTAAAAGAAAGGATCCTTGATAAGAACTAAGGGTAAGGCACCACACCAATGGTGATAAGCCTATGAACACCACAAGGTAGGTTCCTTGATAAGTTTTAAGTTAGGAGAAAAGCTCAACCAAAGAGGAATTAATCCAAACAAAATCTAAAGTGTTTATTGAAATGTTTAAATTAGTTACATATAGTGGGGAATTCGGACATGCCTTATTTCCCACGTGAAGAAGAGTGTAAGTTACATTGACTAACTTTACTAATACAATTCCATATGTGCTTTTTCGTGTTAAGGCAAGAATTTGAATTGAGGGATGAATCTCCATTGGCTTCACATGTCCACATTCAAAATTGAAGGCTGGTATCTTCTATTGGTGTAAATAAGGAAACAATCCATTTGTCTTGATGTCTTTCCAAATGAGTTGCTCCCAATATGACAAGAAATGAAGTTGTTTTTCATTTGAATCACATTCCCAAATCAGATATGATTTAGCCAGCCCTGAATTCACATCCCCAAGCCCAAAAAATGAAGGTTTTTGTGGCCATTAACTTTGTTAATGTCTTCCTAAACGGATTGAGTTTAATAAGGCAAAGAACTAAGTTGCTTTTCATTTGAAGCACACACCCAAATCAGGATGGATTTGGCCAGCCTTGAATTTACACGCCCAAATCAGATTTGAATTGATGGGATCCCCTCTTGGTGCAAATAAGGAAATGATTTATTTGTGTTATTGCCTTCCCCACGTGTTGCTCTTGATAAGGAAATGATTTGAAGTTTGGATTGAGCCTCTCATTTGAATTACATGCTCCCAATCTGAATTGAAAGGCTGAGATCTTGGCTTGTAACAAATATGGTAAGGAATGAATTGGCTATCCTTGGAATTCACGCCCGAAACATTAAGAAAGGTATTTACTTTATCATAATTCAGATTGAAGCCTTGATTTGCCACGCTTAAACCATTAAGGAAACTTCTTCCTTGGTCTTCACGCCCAAGCTGAAAAGGGAAGGCATTCAAAGACCTTCTAATCTCATGATTTGTTATACCTGATTTACATGAATAATAATATCCAAAAGAAAAGTAAAGTATTGGCCACATTAAGCCAAATTACACCCAGAAGGAAAGTCTTAAATTGTTTTTAAAAACAAGGAAATAAAAATAACTCCTATTCTACTTGTGGGATAGAAGGACCCCACTTTATTAAATGCAACTCAACAATGGGCCCCCCATTTGGCTCTCATCATACCCTCCTTCTTGAAGAGAATTTGACCTCAAATACAAGTGGTCATATTTTCCTAGATAAAAAACTCTCCTCTTGAGTTGCTTAAGATCCCATACATATGCATTTTCTTCTCCCGGATCAAAAGTAAATTTCTTCAACCTTTTAATCCACTTTTCTACATATTCATCAAGGATCACCCAATTGACAAATAAGTTAACAATTTGACGAACACCAATGACTTCTTTGGAGGAAAAAAATGTGTTATGAATACACATTTTTCACCATTATATTTGATGTTTCGTCATTATTTGTCTCCAACAATTGCATATGATCCATAACTCCATTAAGGTCCACATGCTAAATAGTATGTGGAAGAACACTAATGACTTCTCTGGGAAAGAATTTACACACTCCCTACAAAAATTGTTCAACAAATTTTGACAAACAATTTTCATTAGTTGGGGTGGTGATAAGAAAAAAATTCCCCTAAAAGCGTAGGTATAGGGGTTTCCTTGAAACCAATGCACTCTTAACCTCACTCTGAATTTCACTCATAATGTTTGCACTCATTGTGTTTTCCTCACTCACAAGTATTTCACTCAAACCTTCCCTACGCACAAGTGTTTCACTCAAATCTTCCCTACTCACAAGTGATTCACTCATGACTTCGGGTTCTCTTTTCCTTCTTGTGGTTTCATATTGTAATGTCTTTTTGAACATCCGTACGAAGTCTATTGGCTCAGACTTCCTTTGGATGAACTTGGGCTGGCTTGGTAATTTGCTGCGATTGGCTTGTTGATAGGATTTTGGAGCTCATCACCATCTTCAATTTTAGTACCAATTGGTTTGGCACCACATCTATTCCTCTCTTTTTGGAATTGAACCCACCAGCTTAAGGCATATTCCTTAAACTCTGAAGTAGCCACCTTAACCTTTTTTTCTTCATTGTATGAAGTACAATGAAAGACTTTTTCCATCTTCACTTCCCATGTTAGGTAGACTTCTGGATCATTTTTTCCAATAAAGGTTGGGACCTTTATTTTGGCTTCTTTTTTTGGAAGTTGCCTATCAAACTCAAGCCTTATTTGCTCCATTTGTTGTTGGAGTGCTTGAAGTTGCTTTGTCATCATGGCATATAATGTGGATGTGCTAGGAATAGTTTTGACACTTGAAACTTTTGACTCATAACTTTTGGACTTTTGACTCATTTTAACACTTTTTGTTTTTGACTCAATGTTGACACTTTTGTTTTGGACAATTTTGGATTGACGCATTTTTTGAAACTTGGTTTTGGACTTGACTCTTTTTCTTGTGATACTTTTTATTTATTTTTGGACTCCTTTGACTTGTAAAATAAAAGAAATGAACGACACAACTCAAGAAGGACTTGTCACCAAACAATGGAGAAGTGGTCTAGACACCAAACAAGAAGTGGCTCTAATACCACCTGACGCGAACCTTCTTGGGGTGGTTCTCATTTCACGATCGTTCTTGATTGGTGCATTAGCTTTGGCCAAGGTTGCTCGAGACATGGCTTAGGCTATACAAATTTGGTTTGTTTAAGGCAATGGAAATTATAAGTGTTGGATAAAAGAAATGGAAAAGATTGGAAGGTGATAGCACCACAAACAAGAGAGTTGTTCAATAAGCCGATGATGTTCGCCACAAGGAAGGATCCTTGATAAGAACTAAGGGTAAGGCATCACACCAATGGTGATAAGCTTATGAACGCCACAAGGTAGGTTCCTTGATAAGTTCTAAGTTAGGAGCAAAGCTCAACCAAAGAGGAATTAATCCAAACAAAATCTGAAGTGTTTATTCAAATGTGTAAATTGGTTACATATAGTGGGAAATTCGGCCATGCTTATTTCCCACGTGAAGAAGAGTGTAAATTAAATTGATTAACTTTCCTAATACAATTCCACATGTGCTTTTTCGTGTTAAGGCAAGAATTTGAATTGAGGGATGAATCTCCATTGGCTTCACACGTCCACATTCAAAATTGAAGACTCGTATCTTCTCTTGGTGTAAATAAGAAAACAATCCATTTGTCTTGATGTCTTCCCAAATGATTTGCTCCCACTATGGCAAGAAATTAAGTTGCTTTTCATTTGAATCACATTCCCAAATCAAATATGATTTAGCCAGCCCTGAATTCACATGCCCAGGCCCAAAAATGAAGGTTTTTGTGGCCATTAGCTCCTTTAATGCCTTCCCAAACAGATTGAGTTTAATAAGGCAAGGAATTAAGTTGCTTTTCATTTGAATCACACACCCAAATCAAGTTGGATTTAGCCAGCCTTGAATTTACACGCCCAAATCAGATTTGAATTGATGGGATCTCCTCTTGGTGCAAATAAGGAAAAGATTTATTTGCGTTAATGCCTTCCCCACGTGTTGCTCTTGATAAGGAAATGATTTGAAGTTTGGATTGAGCCTCTCATTTGAATTACACGCTCCCAATCTGAATTGGAAGGCTGAGATCTTGGCTTGGAACAAATATGGTAAGGAAGGAATTGGATATCCTTGGAATTCACGCCCAAACCAATAAGGAAGGTATTCACTCCATCATAATTCAAATTGAAGCCTTGATTTGCCACGCTTAAACCATTAAGGAAACTTCTTCCTTGGTCGTCACGCCCAAGTTGAAAAGGGAATGCATTCAAAGGCCTCCTATACTCATGATTTGTTGTACCTGATTTACATGAATAATAATATTCAAAAGAAAAGTAAAGTGTTGACCACATTAAGCCAAATTACACCCAAAAGGAAAGTCTTAAATTGTTCTTAAAGACAAGGAAAGAAAAATAAATCCTATTCTACTTGTGGGATAAAAGGCCCCCACTTTATTAAATACAAATCAACAATGGGGGGCCCATTTGGCTCACATCAGATTCTCTTTACATTGAGGAAGCGGGGCCAAGTCCTTTTGGTATGACAACTAGTCTGGTTTCGGTAAGCTTTGTAACTTTGTTAATTTTTGTAAATATTTCATATACTCAACTTCTAGTTAAAGACCTTGGAACTTCGATATTCTTTACGCTATGGTCCCTCTTGTTGTCAAGGATTTCATTAAAAATACTTACCCTCTTAGCAATAAGAATGCTAAAGAGGGATGGATTTGGGAGGACCATGTTATGGGTGCTTATTCTGCAAATTCAGGTTATTGGTGGCTTAACTACTATGCTAAAGTTATTGACTCGAATTCTGAGGTTTAGCGGTGGTTGTGGTGCCTTAAGGTTCCTAAGAAAATCAAACTTATATGTTGGCTTGGTATCCATGAGGTCATTCCTTTTAATGAGTTTCGTTTTAAGAGGAACATGTCTTTGAGCCCGCTCTACACTAGATGTCATTCTGGGAATGAAGAGCTTATGCATATTTTTCGGGATTGTCGGGAGTCTTCAGCCATTTGGAAGAGACTTGCCTTCAATGAGCCTTCTTTTTGGGTTGATTGGGAATTGGTGATGGATAACTACAAATGTTGCAATGGTCTTTGATGAGTGTGAAATTATGCTACATTTAGATTGCATTTAACTTGCATTTTAGGATTTAATTAGGACTTTACGATTTTTTTAAGCTTTTATTTCTCTTTGTTTGGGTTGAGCGGGTATTTTTGACTATGTTGTGCAGTTTGAATGAATTGAAGCAAAAAAGAGTAGAGATTGGATCCAAGAAGATGAAATTCAATGTTGAGGCTATACAATGACCAAATGAAGGGTCAAAAGAAGTCGTGAATGTTATATTCTATTCATATTTTTTAGATTTGTTTTGTTGGGCTTAGCCCAATATTTTGTAATTAGGATAAATGAGGATTCTCCCTCAAGGACTTTTTTTACACTTTACACTTGATATTACAATTCTCTAATTTAGAATTTGGGATTCTCTTCTCCATCATGAGTGAGTAATTCTCTTTGTTTATAGGATTGGGTCTATGCCCTTTTACATTCAATAAACATTTGTTCTTACTTCTATTTTATTGAGTGTTGTGATTTGAATCATTAAACTGAGTTTTATTCGTGTGAGTTGTCTGGCCAACAAATTACGCCTCTTAGATACATTGGGGAATGACCAAGAGGTGAATCCAACTATTCGACCATTCAATTATTCAAACTAGAATCCTAATTCACGAGAGTAGTATTAGGATTCTCGGGGGTTTCTAGAATTCACATTGGGTTGCTATGAAGCGATTGGATAGAAAGATTCAAGTAAAGGATTTGATTGATAATCGTACCACGAGAGTAGGTGACTTCAATTGAGTACACGTGTCGGAGCTCGAGAGAGGGTGACACATATCAGAGAGCAATTCAGCCTCACAACTTAAAGTTCATGAAAAGGAGTAAAACAAGGATTTGCGAGTATAAAGGCGGTAACTCTTATCATCAGAACTATTCTTAAATTAGATTCCAATCATTTTTTACTATATTCATAATTATTCTTGTCAATTGTTCTAAATTCACTTTTAATTCCTATTTGAGTTAAGGATAAATTAATTGTTATAATTAAAGGAATTTTACAGTCCCCATGGAATCAATATTTTATTACTTGACGACGTAATCATGCAGTTGCGAGTTGTCATATCAGTCTTCTCTTTATGGCAAGTATTTGGTGGACTTGGAGGTGGAGAAATAACTCCATCTTTAGTATCGACTCATGGGATATTAATTTTGTCGCTCGAAATATTTATCATGATTTTCATGAGTAGCATAATTTAGGGCAAAATGTCCTTTTAGAGGATCACCTTCTTGGTTCAATGGTGTCACCCTGTCCTTAGCCAAGTAAAATTCAATGTTGATGATAGTTGTACAAGAGGAACTAATATTATGGGTGAGGGTGGTGTTATTCGTGATCATGAGAGTCATTAGTTATCTGGTTTTTCCGTCAACTTTGGGGGTAGGTTCTCCTATCCTTGTTGAGCTCTTGGCTGTGGAGCAAGGCTTAGATAATATCGGTTCAAATTGGCGTATTTTCTCTCTCTTTATATTTACTTTATTATTCAATTGCTCTAGTTTCTCCAAAGCATATAACTTACTCCATCATAATAAATAAATAATATCTCACATTCTCACTGTATATTTGCAATTCATACATATCCAAAAGGAATAACCATTTGGTACTTAGTACAATAACCTTTACATACTACACAAAAAACACAATCCTGCTATTCACATATGTTTTCACCCAAAAGGCAAACTTCTATATTTACTGTATAATAACCCCTCATGAAAATTTTGTACATTTTACTATGCCACTTGAATTTATTGCACTTTTGAAGCATTTGGTTTTGCAATGGCATCACAACATGACTAGCGCAACCTTTGATGTAATACTTGTCCAAAACACTGAATTTGAACACATATATAATATGTATATATATACACAGTAGGTTGAAGCACTTCTTACAAAGGGATCCAGCCCTGTTGGTTATGAAGTTGAAGGATTAAGGAGAGGTCAATGACATATCTAGCAAAAATATTTGAAGGGTAATTGTAAAAAAGGGATTAGATGAGTTGGGCATACCTTGATTAGTCCTGTTTCGGTACCACAAAGAATGATATCATTGGCAGCCAGGAGGCTTGTTATCTTGCTTCCTGCTGATACTCTTCCCAATTTTTTTAGTCCCCCTCTCAGCCAAATCTGGTTTGGTAAGTTGGTTTCAAGTTAAGCAGTTGATCTTGTGTCTTTTGGTTAACTTTAACAGATGTTAAGATTTTAGATAATGTAAATTGTCATTCAAAATTTGATAAATCCTCAATTTTTCTTATGTCACCTACTAAGGATGACAAAAAAATTGGACCTTTGGGTACCCGTGAGTAAAATCCACACGAGTATAGACAAAGGTCACTAACGGATGCCTGCAAGTTTTAGAAATAGTCGTTCATACTAATCGCAATATATGCGAGTGGGCACGAGTATAGTGGTACTTGTACAGTTGTGCCCAAGTTTATCACTAGTAAATGAAATTACTTTAATATCTTTGAATTTGGATTTTTAAAATTGTATGGTTTAATTTGGTGGTGCACATTGTACATTATGTTAAAAGAAACAACATTGTTTTCGCTGTCTTTTTTTGGCTAACCGACATATAGAATGTCCAAAAAATAACTTGTCTAGAAAGTTTTTTTCAAGTTTTAAAGCAACTAATAGATACCCGTGGATACTCAGTTGTATCCACTAAAACTCAGAAAACCTGCAAGTGGGTATCTGCACAGGCAGGTACGGAGAATTTTTTCCATGGGTAGAACAAGTAACGGGTAGCTACTATTAATGTCCACCCGTGTACATTCTCATCCATATTAGTGACAACCTATCATGTCATTTTTGTGTTCTCATAAGGTCAGAACAAGGAATCTTGACTAATAGTTATATGACCAGCATATCACTATGGTCATATAACTATTAAATAACTCTTGTTCTTGATTATGGTTGTATGGTCAGATTAGTGTTTTACTATATATGTCCTGGTGCTTAAATAATTTCTCATGAAATAAGTTTCACTACCTGAATGTTGTTTGCTGATGAGTTGGATATTAGGTATATGAAGTCTTCAACCACTTCCATACCCACCACGTTATCTCCCTTGTCCATAACAATTGAAAATTTGGATTTCCCAGTTTTTTTCCATTCCTATATCATTCATCCATGTCAGGATAATTGACAAAGCAAGGCTTTTTTAAGCTCAAAGTTATAATTCTCACCTTGATTGTTGCGCCTTCAACCTTCTTACTTGCACAATAGAGCCAATCTCTATATGCAACTACTGAATGGATGGGCTTACTTTGCTTCCTCCAACACCTTGTAGGCAGTTTAATTTCTACTTCCCGGTTGTATGTCGATGAATACTCCTAAAGTTAAGCATCACATCATGCCTTGTGTTTTACAGGTATCAGATTGTATATCAAGTTCAAAATATACTAACCTGTATGCTAGAATCTGTGCAGCCAATGTATAACTTTCCCTGAGCCCCTGCAATGCACTTTGCATGTTTACCTTTGAAAATATCTCTGACTATTCTCGATTCGTTAACTAGCTGCAAGTGAATATAAGTTAATTTACTTTGAGTTGTTGGCCTGTATCAGTGTGTGATTTTGCTTTGATGTTTCAGTGCTACATGTTATAAATCATGGCAAGTTTTTGGAAGCATCACCTTTACTCCCTGGCTTTCAGTGATTGCAAAAATTGTTTTGTCATGTGCGTGTAATCGATAAATGGGTTCCTTCAAGACTATCACTTCAACGCATTCCAGCTTTCTCTTGATCATTTTCCACACCTATTTGATGTATGTTATTGTAAGATAACCAGTTCATTTTTGCTATTAGAAATCTTGCTAGAGAATAGAAAGTGGTGAGTATGAAGGAAAATTAATCTTACCCTTATGGTTTTATCAGCAGAACCGCTTAAAAGGCTATCGGATAGTTCGGAAAGTGAAAAGCATGTCACAGATTTGTTGTGCTTCTTAATGTCCCATACAAGACTGGCTGAGTGACCCCTAATATCCCATACCTTTTTAATTCACCAACAAAACTGTAGTTTTACTTTTCCATACAGAACATTATACCTCAAATCGAATATATTAGTTAGTGCAAGTGGCTACATGATCCTTGACTTCATGTGTTATTACCTTGATTGATCCATCTGAATATCCACTACATAGCAATCCCTTGTAGTATATGAGGGAGCAAACTGCTATGTTGAAGTTGCAACCTGCCTCGAGGATTTGTGTGTGGACGCAAGAAATACGCTGCTCTTACCATCATAATGATTTTGATGATGGAAAAAATAGTTAGTGTAATTAAAAAAGGGCTTGATAAATAGGCAACAAGATCAAGAGAATTTAAACTCCTCAGAGCAATATAATAAGTCATTTACTTTTATGTAGTCCTTTTTTCATCCTTATTTTTTCCTTACTATGTGCACTACTACATTTTTCCTTAACTAGTTTAAGAATATCTTATTATTTCCAGTTAAAATGGAGATCATGAAAAATCCACCGTCGAGTTGGTCTTAGCCGGCTGCATACATAGTTTTGGCATGAACGAAGTCCTAAGGCCGTCATAATATCCCATAGAAAAACTGTCATAACATTCATGAAATGAAGCAAAGCTCTTATGTATACAATATTGGAGCATCAATTATGCTAACTAAGGTGAATTTATGTAAGTTCTTAATTACCAATGTTCATGCAAGTGTTTCAATTGGTAAAGTATGAGCACTCACTGATATGTTTGGCAGCAAGAAATCAGCTACTCTGTGTAATTCGTCAGCCATCCAAGTTACATTTGAAAGGCGTCTTAGTGATTGCTTTACTCCTTCTGAGAAATGAATCAGTTTTTGCTTTCCTACATAAAAAAGGATGTCTGATTTAGTAGAGTAAATTGATCATTCATGATCATGAAGTTCTCATCATTATCAAAAAATTGGTTTAAAGAATAAGTGATTTTGCTTTATCCACTCTATCAAGTGTATTGACCTGTGTTACAAGTTATAATCGGGTCGGCACCCCTTGTGCCCTTTATAATATATTTTCTTATAAAAAAGTGTTGTATAAGTCGAGTGTCATTTGGATGAGAAAGACAAAGCAAAGATTTCATATGTATAGAGAAGAGATAATCAACACATGGAGAAGAACAGAATTTCTGTTTTTGTTTAAATCTGTCTTTGTGTTTGTTAATAGTGCATAACACTTTTTATGCGATTTTCGGCGATGCGACATTTTGGGAGTCGCTGCTACATTTTATCCTGAAATAAACTAAGGTGAGGACATTACCTTTACCGGTAGCATAATTATAAATACACAGACATGCTAGAAGTCTTTCTTCCAAATCCATCCCAGGATGCAGAAATTGCTCAATGCCACTTAGTATAATCTCAGATGCAGAATATCTGAGGCTATCTGGACTTTTCGATATTTGACATCCAAGCCATGAAATTGTTACAAGGCAGTCTCTAGAAACCTTTTTTGTCTTGCTTCTTAGTCCCATCTCTAGTGTATGGTACACATGATCCCCAACACTTAAGATACATTTTGCAATTTTACTGCACCATAAATCTGTGCCACTATCCTGCATGTTATGAAATTTATTTGTCTCCACAATTGCCGGATCATACATATAATTTGAACTTGTTCATATATAAAATGTTTTTGGCACCTTACCTGTAAGCTCTGGTCCAACCAGTTGAAGTTTCTTATTATATTTTGGTGATAAGGAGATGTTAGACCTGTCTTTCTCAGCAACCATGCGGCTGTATATGGTTCCCCCGACCAAGAATATGTTCCGGCAAGATTCGATAGAATGGATGCAGATAATATCTGCTCTGAGCTTTCTTCAGATGCCAAAGCCCTCAGAAGTATCTGCACTGCTTCTTCTCTGAACAAGCTTTTATGAGGTGAGTTCTGCATGATATTTTATTTTCTTTATTAACATGTGTCCTCAAATCTCATGTACTATATTGTCTGAATTAATTGGCCAATTATATATATATCCATGTCTAAGGTTTTCAAGATAAAATGTTTAGTTAACTTTAAATCATTATAATAAAAAGGATAAGATATTTTTCTGTGACTTTATGCCGGAAAAAATCATTAAGCATATAAACTTCGAATATATGAGATCCACATGATACCTCATTTTGATAAATATTATTGTTGTTTCTTAGTAATTAATACCTTCATGTAAGTTCAGTTAACAAAGGAATGGAATGTTTTTAAAGACTGACTATTGATCCATGTTTCATTCCAGTATAGGAGTTTTATGACCTGTGTAAACTCTTATTTTTCCGAATTTAAAAGATTACCAATGTGTCTAACTGAAGCAATATGTTTGCTGCTAAAAGCTGGTGATCAGGTTGTAATTGATGAGCACAAAACATTAGTATCTGCATAATATTTTTGCTTCCTTCTTGCTGTATACGCTGCAATAGACTAATAGCTGATGATCTACAAACAAAAAATAGAAAATTAGTGACAGATAGCTCTCTTTAAACAAAGACTGTAGACAAATATATGAACAAAGTGTCAAATGAACTTGTTACGCTACAAATTGTACTCCATTATATTCAAATAAAATGCAAATTGGTGAATGGTTACATAGTTGTACCGCGGTATGCAAAGGATTTCATGAAAAAATTCGAGTGCCATGCATTTGGCACGGGTGTTTTCTGTCTGCAGAAGGTGGATAAAGGGAGCAAGAGGAGTGAATTGTGACACATACTTTCTGCACTGTGCATCAAACTGCATGCATTTTATAAGAATGGTAGTCAAAGAGAAAAAGTGTTCAAGATTATCATTTCTTGCAACTTCTAGAAGTCCATTGAGAACCTGAGGGGAACTGATTGCAGCCAAATGCATGTTATTTGTTGCATAGTCAAATGAAGTTACTAGTTCTTCGATAATCATCAAGGACGCTGCATGAGGTGTCATAAGAAGTGACTCTTGCTTACTCTCGCGACTACGTGAAGTGCATACAATTTCTACTAGTACTGGCAGAAGTTCCAATGTTTTTATATCTATAGGAGATGGATTTATTAAATAGATGAGAATTGCTGCCTCATGGACATTTTGTTTTAGAGCACTTGCCAGATCACACAACCTTAAACCTTTCTTCTTGATGTCTTCTATGACCGACTTGTTCCTTGAAATTATTGTTGTCAAAGTCGATACTGATGCCCTTATTTCTCGTTCCTCTTTAGAAGTAGAGATGACTATTAGCAGTTCATCCAAAAGCACATCCTTTAAGGAAGCATAAGTATTGCCTGATGAACTAGTCAAACACTCATAAATGGATGCAGTGTCTACTGTGTATTCTTCACCACATTTTCCTAATGCCTTTGAATAATGTAGTTCTGAACTTTCTCTTTCAATAAGTTCTGAACTTTCTCTTTCAATAAGTTCTGAAAACTCATGCACAGAATATCTTCCGGAGTGTGAAGAAACTTCATCGAAGTTTCCTATGATAGATGATGATCTTGGCAATTTCATATAAGAACATTCTTCATAATTTTTCTGGCTGGGCCTATGTTTGCAAGCATATGGATCAAAGAGATGAAATTTTATTGACTTTGGTGCTTCCTCAATTAACTCTTCTGCATGGTAATTTAAGTTGGGATTTCTTGTTTTAGCTATGTAATTTGAGATAGATAAAGTGACATCTTCTATGGACCTGATGAATCTGCTAGAACCGAAATTAACCATTTTTCTGTCATTGATCTGTTCTTGCATTGTATATTGAGGAGTTTGAGGCAAATCAATGCATTGATTCAGATTCCTGAGAAGGTCAGTAACATTACATTACATAAGACAATTATAAACTATAGTATTGATTTGCATGTATTAGCCTTAGATTTGAGATGAAGTTGGAGAAAAGGACACAAAATGTGGGGTGTTAAGATTGTTAGTGGGCCAAACCAGTCGTATGTTTCATGGACTAGATCATCTGCTTTTGTTATTCTGGTTCTTTCATGAAATTCTCTGTCATCCATATTTTCCTGAGCATGAAAATAGGAATTAGCATTCAGTTGCCGAATCCTATATACTTGTCTTGCTTATAGCATCAAATTTTGTCAAGCAAACAAATATTTTCAAAGGTTCTATGTAAACAAGAAATCCTTTGAAAACTTACCGAGTCCATTTCGTCTCTAAATGAATCTATTGATGTTGGTGTTTTTGACTGTGCTTCTTTCAATGTATTCCTGAAGGATTTGATGCTTGAAATTATTTGATGCTCTTTGCTGAGGGATTCCATGTGATCTTTATATTTAGCTGCATCCATGAATCGTTTTGACTCTTGTTCCATTTTATGCATCATATCTTCAGGATCAAGTGGATGAACCTTCTCATACTACATTGTATACATATCACAAATTTTGGTGGAAATAAAAAGGGGTAGGGGGCAACTGAAATTGTTGATGCATCTAATTATCTAAACATGCTAAGTGGCCTATTATATACTGTGAAAGTTGGCCTATTATATTCTGTTAAGGTTGCACATGTTGAAATGAAGACCTGTTTATGCTGGTAAAAGAAATTAGAACAAGACTTACCATATTACTAGGTTGCGATCTTGGTTCATTTTGAACTGAAGTAGTAGATACACAGCTAGTATTCGATGCATCCCTGTCCATATTAGTAACTTGTTTTGAGATGGTGCAGTAATATCTTTATGTTCCTCTTCTTGGGATTTTTCCATGAATTATTAGAAAACCAACTATGGATTATGACAAATTAAATTAAACATATTCATTCATGTTTGTTTGCAAGAAGCATGCAGCATATTTCGACATGTTTAACAGTTTAAATTATATTCTTTTCCTCTTCAAACCTTAGTATTGTCTTGGAGCAGTATTGTTAAAGATGCCTTAGGGGGAACTGTTATATACTGCTTCCCTAAGACTCTAGCTCTCTAAAAGTTCAAAGTATTCAAGTAGTGGAAACTTCATGTGGTTTAAATTTATACAGGATACTTATTAACTATTCTCACTGAAATTTGTGTTGGAGAATCTGTCTCATTCTCATAATTAAGATCACATGAGTCTTTTCCAGTATTATTTGGGCTACAAGGCCTAAGAAAGTAGAAACTTCAATTTTTCTAAATGCCTAAATCAAAATATTTTTTCATGTCAGATAAGTTAACATTGCATTTTTTTATTTTTGAGGCTATAATATCTTCCCCTGGAAACAGTCTCCCCCCGCTTGCGAGGTAAAGCTGCATACATCTATCCTCCCCATAACTCACTAAGTGGAAGCGTCGTGCACTAGACTGCCCTTTTAATGTGAAGTTCTATTGAACAATAAGAAATAATCTTACATGGTATTAGCTGATTGTTTTGAGCAATAACTGCGCCACCATGGTATCTCTCCATAAAGCATGACCTTATAATACAGCAAACATTCCTTGTATCTTCTTGCCATCTCCCTAACAGATTCATCGATATCATCCTCGGAAGTTATAGCAGAAACATGTTCCAAACTTCTACTGCCATTGTGAAAAAGACTATCACAAATTTGTGATGCAAATTCTGTCCGAACAAGTTTCGGAGAGACCAATACTGCTTGAAGAAAATGCAGTGCTGCCTGCCATTCATCTCCCTGGAGATTCCTAACCACAGACAGGTAAAAATATGAGCAGCATACCAAATATCGATTCGAAACCGTAGCCGTGACCTCTTCCTCATCGAGCATGGCTGGAACCTGAAGCATTTGTTCTGAATTCATTAGCCTAAAGGATTTTTCTTCTGGCTGCTGTGCTTGAATTGCAGCTTCAATGCTGTCAATACCCCAATAAAGATTTGATAGCACTGATTGCTCAGACAATTCAAAGAATTCTTGCCTTTGAATCCTTAACTTTGAGGTACATCTAAGTTTTAAAGTACTCCTTGTTTTCTCATTTTCTAATGTGTCAACTATGTACCTATTGATTGAAATTAACACCCACATATATTTGAGGTCTAACATCTCATAACACACTCTGAGATGATATCACTGAAGGATATGAAGAGCAAAACTGAGAAATTTGTGATTATTTATAAGTGTTGACTGTTAAGTAGTTTTTGTGTGTAGAAGATGTGAGAGTGGATATATGCAAATTTTAGAACAATGATTTGTTGTCCTAGAACATTTTTTAAACTATGTCCCGTATTAATGACAATAAAACAAAAACAGAAAAAATATGAATATTATTGACATGACATGTTTTCATTGTTGATATATGATTTGGAACATGTTTTGGACATCATTGTTCCAAACTTTCTATATGGGTAGAGATTTAGTACAGTTCCTTCCCGTGACTCTTAGAAAGAATCCAAATTTCAATTACCCCTTTAATCTTCTAATGTTGCTTTCAAACAAGAAAGAGGGTCATTGCTTTTATCTTTAGAGGGAAAAAAAGTTGAACACCTTGAACATTGTTATAGTGCTCAACTTCACGTGTACCTTATCACTATGGCTTTTTCTTTCTCTTTACGTTTCATTTGTCTACCTTACACATATATGGCTAAATGTTCATAAGTTCTCTTAATTTAGAAAATAAATAATAGATTGTGCTCTATCATTTATGTATTGTGGAATAGACAACATGAAAGAGATAAAATCTAATGCATGCCAATTATTATGTAGAGGAAACCAAAGTTGTCGTTTTGGGTATGATATTTGTTCTTACTTGTTCATTTAGTCACACATGTATACATTATGTATGCACATGACACATACACAAACTTTGTTGTGCTAAATGACTTCAAACAACATATTAAATATCCAAATCACATTTACATGCATCTAAAATCACTCCACAAAATGTACCCAAAAAAATGAAAATGTACCCAAAAACAATCACCCCACAAAATTGTGCTACTTTGTTGGGAAGTAAGTCTCATATCGTTTTCTCATTTATCTTAAGCATGATTAAATATATATTAGACTACTTATGTCATTATCAATTGATTTTGAGATAAAACTTTAACACAGTATTAGAATTAGGGTCCAATTTCTTTCCGGATGTTGTGGGCCAAAAAATACCCCTTAATTATGAGTCAAAATGTAACATTTTGCCTTGTCTAATAGGCTTTTGAGGAGAAAACATGTTGGGAAGTAAATCTCACATCGTTTGTGACATTCTCCAAGACATGATTTAAATACATATTGAATGACTCATCTATTATACTACAGCTTGAAAGGTAGCCTTAGTATCATACCAAATGGGATGTCCTTCCCTTATTGTTTAGATTGCAATTGTAATTACATAATTATAATTGTTATTATGTCATGTTTAGTATACCCATCATCCTTTATTAATTTTGAGGAAAACAAAGCGCTTTTGCTTTGTAGTTGGTTTCAGTTGGATAAATTAAAACATGGGTGAATCAAAGTATTCTGTAACCACATGTTTGCTTTGAGTGGGTGGCAAGATAAACGCTCTTCATCAAAGTGAGTTATTTGTGGATAACTATTAATACCATACTTTGAAACTTCATCAAAGCGCTTAATATTCATGTATAGTAAAGTTTCTACCAAGAGTCAATAACTATTAATACCATACTTTGAAACTTTTCAGTTTTTTTAATTCATAATAGAGTACACTCATTCACTACATTCCAAGTTTTCACACTCACTGTCAAAGACCATAATCTAAATGGATATCATTGAAACAATGAGGATACCTTAAAGGGACCCTTTTCTACAGTTTCTAGCTTTTTTTTTGGAAACTGCTAAAAAAGCCTTTGACATGGGGCATATTCTGATGTTGTTGCTGTGATTTCAAAGACATTGTGGAGATTGAGATAGACATGTTATTGTACAAATACAAACATTAGGAGTTGTTATGTCAATTTAGAGTTGCAAGTATTGGAGTGAAAATCGTGTCCAAGCTGGAACTGGCATAGGCTTGATTCTTTGACAACTGTGTACTTGTGACAACACAGATATTATGTTTGACCTGTCAGAACCAATTTCATCATCAAACTGGACCACATTATCAATAATCTTTATCTCTTTTCTACCACTCCCTTCACCACTGCCTACATTCAATTAATTAATTTCCTTTTCAATACACATATTTATTTAATTATAAGACATAGTTATAGGAATTAGGAAATGACTCATGAAGAGACTTGTCATCGTAAGAAATAAGAACCATCAGTATGGTATTATTTAATTTTATTTAAATGATCAATATTAAAATATAAATACATATCATAATCATGTGACCAATAACTAATTATAAGAAGATTGTCACAAATACAAATATCTTGGGAGCCCACATTTTACAAGCTTCCCTAATCTTTCTTTTTTGTACTATCAAGAGTATCATCACGCTCAGTAGGTAAGAAACTAATTCATTCCAATGCTTGTGACTATCCCTCCCAACAAGCGTCCCTCCCGGGAATCAAACTCATTAAGATTCCCTAATCAGTTCTGAAAAGAATCTAAGACAATATTTTAAGATTCCCTAATCTGAAGCCACATTTTACAAGCTTTTTGTTGTTGAACCATTTTTTGGAGCACGCACTTACTGACCATAGGGTTTGCTATTTGCCTTTAAATATAGAGAGTTTATTTAACTTCTTATTTTTCTCTACTTATTAGCACATATTGGTTGTGCTTGTATGTAGAAACATGAACGTGAAGAGACAAATTGGATATTCCTCAAGTAAAAGATCTAACACAAGATGCTGTGCCAACCCATGAGTATCTGGCCAAACTATCCCCAAGAAATGGTTAAAAATCCAATGTTTTTAACACTGTAAGCATCATCCACATGCAAAAGCTGATATACAAAACTCACCAATTAATGAACAGCTTATCAAAGCTTGGTTAGAAGGAAATGAGAAAATGAAGTAACGGAGTTCATTTTAACCTCATCCAATAAAATTTACCCTATTTTAATTCTGAAAAACTCAAACTACCCTTGCTATAAATCACCTCATCTCAACTCCAACCCAACAGAACCAGCAACATCAATTTCTGTCAAAACCCTTAGCTACCATGGTCAGCAACCACTCTTGGCCACCACAATACAACTAGTGAGAGAAACCATCGTTGGCTGCGTCTTCTTACTAACACACTGTCAATGTCACTAAGGTCACTAACTGCAATTTTTCTTTTAATACATAGGTGATCATTAACGTATACATGAATTTTAGTCATGTATGTGTAAAGAAAATATAGAGAATTATAATATGGACCTTGGCCGCATATTATGATTTTATAATTCTGTATAATCTTTGATACATATGTGACATTAATCACATATCCATGACTAAGGTCATGTACACTCTGTCACGCACCCCATCCTTAGCCTCACATAACAAGCTTCAACTTAATTATATTTTGCCAAAACAAAATTAGCATGGTTCAATAAATATTCATCTTTATCATTTTTAATACCAACATCCCACTGGAATTGAAGACGGAATACGAACGAAATCATAGAGAAAAGAGAAGGATGAAGACAAAAGGGGGAGAGTGGAGAACTGAAGAGGTGAAGAGTAGCTATTACCTGAGATGATGTTATTTGGCATTGATCCAAATTCAGATTCTTGGAAGCACTAAACAGTTTGAGGTATTTTGGATTTTTCACCATTAAAATTGAGAGGAGGTGAATTTTATTTGGTGGGGTTAAAACGATTTCCCGAAAGTAAAATCTGCAGTGTATTTGAAATCAGCCCAAGTCCAATTACTTCCCACATTTCTTCTAACCAGACAATTGTAACAGAACAAGCAAAAGGTACTGTGAATGACTGGAACTTTTGTGCAAGCAAGAAGCCCTAAATTATTGTTTTTATCAGTAGATTTCAGGTGTCACCATAGACAAAAATTTAATCACCAATCACAGGCAATGTCATACCCCTACCAAACATAACAGAATTTTTGACAAGCCTATTTCAAGAAACAATCAATCCCTGATGATTAAATTGCTTCCTCAACTGATGGAATCTTCACTAACTTGAATGAAGCAATAGCATTATTACAAAGAAACGGTTCTTATTACGTAATATGCAGCCTTCTAATCTACTTTATGAAAAAAGTTCCTCAAATAAAATTGAGTGTAAGGTGAGAGAAAAAGGGGTATCTACCTGAAGTTTTTCATAGGGTTGAGATCTTGAAGCACTTTAACTAATCAAAGATGTCTCCACTTTCTCACTTTATACTTAACCTCAACTTACAGAAGTCTTATCTCTACTTTATATAAGTTGTCACCCTCAAACATTTTATAGAACTCAGTTCGGGCTTGTTTTCAAGGGCCACACTTCTTATACTTATGATTTATTGTGTAACTACTACCGTTTTCTGTGTCAGTCACTGATAATCGTGCACAACATAATAGATAAAGTATAATCTCTTCCAAATACCCCTTCAATAAGAAAGTTGAAGCATATATACCAAAGACTTCCAAGAGCAAGACAAGCATGACGCTTGATTGAAAGCTACTCAGTTGGCATACCGCCGGTAACAAGAGCTACTCCTACAGATATACTAGAGAACCTGAAAAACATGATGTGCATGAAAAAGCTCAGCAACTTATACAAGGCAATCTCCACCTAAAAAAAGATCTTAGTCACTTTAGGTACACCCATGCATGTGAACAAATTAAATTAAAGCAGGCAAAGAGAGGGAACATATGAGGGAAACGACATAATACAAATAAAATGTTTACATATAAGTAATGAACAGAAAAGGAATTGAGAAGAAATTACTACATAAAGTGTTGAAAGGAATACATGAGATCCTGAACCGCTCATCATTGACTTCTCTAAAACCATAATATTATTTGAGGAATCTATTTAATCTTTTCATGTTTGTCGAAAGGGGGCAGTGTTGAGGATCTGCAATTGGTATACCTACTCAGGGAGCCATACAAGCCCCTTACAACCTCATCATCATATTCCATCACATGTTTGTCATAGAAGCTAAGTAGATGATGCCAATGGGAGCTCATGCAATCCTATGATCCCATTCCAATTTGGCACAATGCTAAGATGGGATTTGCTACTCCACCTCAGATCTGAATCTCAGGTATCCCAAATCCAAATCCCGGAATCCCATCCCAGTTTCCTAGTGGGATCTTACTGGGAAAGGGAACGACAAAGTTTAAAACCAATTTTGCCCCATTTTTAAACTGGTGTGTCCCTTCTGGTCATTTAGACAAACCCATAAGCCTAATTCGAATGGTAGGACCCGAGTGAGCAGCTGTCAGCCTGTCAACCCATTCGAACATCTGGACATTGAGTGAGCAAGCTCTCAACCCCCAAAACTTCCTTCCAGCAACAAGCTTCTTTTTCTGGTGACTGGACACTGAGGCAATAACCAAAGCGGGCTGATAAACTGGCTGAATGCAGCAAGAAAGAATTGAATTAAAAGATCAATTCCCAAACCAGAATCAGAATTCTTGGTAGGGATGTAGAAACAATAGTGTATTTCTTGGCAGGGATGTAGAAATAGTAGTGTATTTAGAAAGAATGCAAGAAGAACAAGAATTGAGATGTACAAGAGGTCCCATGACCTTTTCCTGATTCCACAATCAGAAACCAGCCCCCAATTTCTAACTACTGTTCACAGCATGCTAACTTCCTATTTACAGGCAACCTAACTAACTTAATTGCTCAGGGGCAGTTTAGGAAATGTGTTACAATTTAACCAAATCTTCCTATTTCCCCTTTTTAATACTAGGCTTTGGCCTAAACCTATCACGGGCATTCTGTGTCAGATTTATTGGGAGGAGATGAGAAGCTGGTGCTCCATGACATGCAAGAGCATGGCTGTAATATTAAAAGAGGGTGGCTGACAGCTGCGATTTTTACAACGAGACTTCTATCCTTACAGATCAGCACCCTCTGATTCCAATGATGAGGTCAGTGCATCAATCAAAGACCAGGAAGAACCAGAAATGGAAACCATGATATAGAGGAAAACAGTTGAAAAAGTGAACAGCACAATAATGACAGAATTAGATCACGAAGGATGCTACTGCCTTGATACCATATGAAATAGAGAGTGTTTGAGAGAAATTGTGTATGAGATACAAAACATGCAAACCTATATATGATTGTAATCTAAGTAATGTGTCAGTGTAGTCCAACTAGAACGAGTGTAGGCAACTAAGACTACTAAGATCATTAGATTCCTAAAATACTACTGCCATATTTGGACGGACAAGATAGGGGGAGGGAGAGGAGGAGTAATTTCATTTCTACCTTGAGAGAATTATAAAATGTTCATAAAAACTTATAAGAGATTACTGATTGGAAGGTTACATGAGATAATCTCTCATTTTGAAAAAATATCAAATAAGGAGAATGCCTACTTCAAATGGAAAGACTCCCCTTCCCACAACCTCCTCTATCCAAACATAGCATACCAGTCCTAACAATATAACAGAAAGCAAACTAGAGTAGCATAACATTAATCATGTATGTAAACTTTTTTAATAAACAAACTAGACCGGGATGAAGAATACATGGTTGCAGACATATATGTGAATCTGAATACACATTTAAACAATGCCCCTTAACAAAATCAAGATTGTCAAATGTAATTCAGTCGTTAGAGGTAACCGACAAAACGTAATTAGAGCTTTATGTGTTTATTAGGATAATCGTTTAATAAAGAAGTAAAAATGTCCACTGCATCTCCAGAAATGAGTGAAAATATAGCTAGATGTCTGGAACCGGAAGCCCAGAGGCAATATATTACATTACCTCATCCTCAGAAAGCTTCCATCATATAGCAAATTAATTTAACGAAGCAGTAATTAAACATGAGAGAAAGGTTGTAGAACAAAGCAGACAGAGGCAACTCCAAACTATATCAATTCTAATAGCACAAAATTGTTAGGAACATAAGATATGTCTCCATCCACGGAATAAAAAGAATAGACAAGAGTTACCTTCAGGCCGAGGCAACTCCAAAGCTCTTTAGCTTTTCACAATGAGGAGCAGGCAGGTTCCTATTCCAAGTACGCCTTTGCATCTCTATTTTACAAAAACGATGAAGCATATTCCTATAATCCTTTACGACACTCTCATCAATTCTCGCACGAGCAGGACTTCCAGGTGGATAGTTAGCATCAAAACCTTGAGATTTCACGAAAAACTGGACCCCATACTCCTCGGTCGTCTTTGGTATCTGGTATGCATAATTCTTGTGCAAGGAATAGTTCGGTTCCGAAAAGGGCAAGTAAATAAGCAACAAAATGAGCAAGAATGGCAAGAGCTGGATAAGCAGCATTATATTAAGTCCTGATCCAACCTGAGATTCTTGCCTATTATTATGATTACTTGTTGCTGCCCGTGTCCTATAAACGCGAGCTCTGTCAAACACATTAGATTGTCCAAAGAATGTCCTAAATATCTCATCAGGATCAAACTCATCCTCGAAAAAATCATGAGCAGTGGTAGCTCTGCGCCTTCGGCGCCTAACATTGGTGTAATTCTGTTGATTATACTCAAACTCATCAACTAATCCTGTTTGATCATATTGCCTTCTAGAACTATCATCACTCAAACACTTAAAAGCCTTAGAGACTTTCTTAAACGCGTCTTCGGAACCCGGGGCTTTGTTCTTATCAGGATGAACTTTCAATGAGATTTTCCTATAAGCTTTTCTAATCTCTTCAACAGAACAACTTCTCTCAACACCTAGAATTGCATAATAATCCGATTTCCCCTTAATTTCCCTAATCAATTGAACATTTTCATCAGTATAATTTCTCTCACCGTTCAAACCCTCGCTCACCGGGGTCTTACTCTTCACGCTGCTGCTAGCACTGGCGCGGCTTGTGACGGAGGAGGATTGAGAATCGAGGCGCTGGCACTGGTTGAGTAAGGAATCGAGCGGCAAACTGTTATTGAGACGTTGTGCGATTTTGATGAATTTGAGAGCGCGATCTTTGTTACCGATTGCGATTGCTTCCTCTGCGATGCGAAGACACCTTAGTGCTTCATCCTTGTTACCATCCATTTTTGCCCTAATTCAATCAAAAACAAATTCAGAATTGAGAAACCTAAAGAGATTGAGAACAATGAAGAATTGAGAAACCTATTGAAGATATTGAAGATTGAGAAACCTTGATTCAGGGAAGAAGAATAGGGAAAGGTGAATTGAAGGGAGAGGATTGATGAAGGGGATATGGCTACCCACTCCATTCTTCTTACTTCGGAGAACACTGTTATAGTGTGATGTGTGATTGCAACAATATTTACTCTTCTTTTTTTAACTGCCATAACAAATTTTAGATAAATTCCATTCATATCCCTTTAAGTTTTAATGAAATTATATAAATTATCTCTCATTTTTTTACACCATATAAACCCCTCATGTATATACTGTTATTACATTAGTCACTCATCATATGTTTTTATTACATTAATCACCTCTCTACATGAAGAGGAGTAAGTGTAATCTTTTAAAAAAAATGAGGATGAATGTAATAATTAAGTTAAATAAAATATAATATATTGCGAAGACAAATCCAAATAAAATACAAGTCAATACATCTTTATCATTTTGGTACATTATGATATAGTATAAAAGTGATTTAATCAATATCTCTTTAGAATTGTTGATGCATTTTGTAACAAAAAAATAATGAAGATACATTGACTTGTATATTATTTGGATTTGTCTTCATAATGTATTATGTTTTGTTTAACTTCATTGCATTTATCATATTTTTTGTTTAAAATATTATACTTATTTCTCATGCAAGAGCGGTCAGTATAATAAATATATATAAATTAGGGGTTTTATGTAGGTATAAAAAAATAAAGGTATTTCATGTAATTCCACTAAAACTCAGATTATACGTGTAATTTACTCTTAATTTTAATTAACTAAATTGTTTTATGAATTAATTTAAAAAGTCCATGTTTATAGAGAGAAGCGATCATCTTGTTTCGTTAAGTTAAAAGTATATTCTATATTTTATTTATCCATTTATAAAAATTTAGTGTTTAGATTTACTAACAAATTCAAATCACGTGAATCATTAGATTTTTATAGAATAGATAATTAGAATGTGAAGTAGGTTTTCTTAAGGGAACATTTCACATAATTTAAATCACAATATAATTTTGAATTTTCATATGAGTGTACCTATACATTGTGAGTGTAAAGATTTATACCCAATCAATATATTATATGCAATTAGTATATTATACACAATTTATTTGTATTTTTTCTTTTTGAAGAGTCAATAATAATTAAATATGAATGAAAAATGATACAATGATAAAGTATAAAACTTATGTATGTTAATGCATAAATTATTTTCTCTTTTCATATTTCAAAATTTTGTTTTTTTTATACTTTTCAAGTCTCTTGTTGCTTATGAGGAAGAGGTTAATTCCCTTTGGAATATTATGGTGGTTCTTTTTAACAAATTAAATGTTACTTATTGTAATTGAATTTCTATCTATAACTTTATATGGTATGTGAGGTCTAACTTTTTTCTCTTTTTATAAAGTGGAACTCATCTTATTTAAAAAGAAAGGAAAGCAAATTCACATTAAATCTAACCTATGACTTAAAAAGGGTCGTTCAATGTATGACCTACTTGTAAGATTTGAGAAAGATGAATATACATAAGTTTAATAACTATTTTTAGGATTTGAATATATAACACCTTATTATATAACCTATTTTAAATCATGATGTTTAAAGTTTATTTTCATTAATAGCCTATTCCATTTTTTTGTTAATGATTATTAAATATGATTCGATTGTAAAATATTACTACAGTAAAAGATAAAAGTTTGTACATATAATTAATCATGAGAATAATACTTATTGGAGTGACAGTCATGCATATTGAATTTCTACCTATGGAATGAGAAAATATCTTTGATAGTGCAAAAAAAATCAATAATACTTTATTACATGATAAGATAATAAATATTTAGTTTATAACGTAAAAATATGTATAGAATATATCAAAATCGAAGTGTATTGCAACAACTTAAAATTTTACTTTATGAAGCTTAGTATACTTCATAGATATCTCAAATTCTAACCATGATTTATTATTTTTGAAGAGTCAATAATGATTGAGAACAAATGGTAGATGATAAATTGATAGTATATAAAAAATTTATATTGTCAATGTATACATCATTTTCTCTAAAAATTATACTCACTTTGATAATTTCTATCTTAAAAGAGATTAACCTTTGACTAAATTTCCTTTACATTTTTTTAGTGTGCTAAAAGAAGGGGTTACATTTATACAATTTTAGTTGCTGGTTGGCTACTCAGCTTCACTTGGAAAGGGAAAGATGACCACACTTAAATCCCAATATTGGAGGCTGGTAAAAATGCCAGCAATGACTGCACCATAAAGAAAGTATTATGTCTTTTTATATTACATTGCAAGAATATAAGAATAATTGCCACTAAAATTAGTGGACATGGTTCATAAGTCCATATTACTAAATGTCTAAGTCCAATAATCAATACCAAAGCAACTATCATTCTTCATTCTTTAACATAATTAACAGTAAAGCCACACACACCAAAAATGGGGATTGGTGGAAACAAATTTACCATTACATTATTTAACATAATTAACAACTAGACCTTGAAACTGCCTCATCTAGATAACTCACTTGTATAGCATATACAACCTACTGCATTATATTCACAACCATATTATGTACCTGTATCCAAGCTAACAATTGTTAAGATACTACTCAAAGGTGAAGGGTCCTTTATCAACCAGTTTAGCCAGTTAGACATTAATGACCTTGTGAATCTCTCATGCAAAAAATCATGCAGCAATGACCAAGTATTGGAATACTGACAAATAGTTACTACTTTGCTTAATAAGTTTTCAGACTCAACATTTCCTTAGTTGTCCTAAGCGAGAAATAAGGCATGTTTTTCTGAGAAAAGAAACAAATTCAATTATGAAATGATATAAAACATAGTATTCTTAAAAAGAGGCCTCTTCTGCTAATCTTAAGGCTCAAATTAAAATATGTACCCATTGCATTAACTTTTGTAAAGCGATGCAGTTGTAGAAAGACCACCAAATTTAATGGATCTGAGAGATTTGAAGAAATTAATAACACTTGAAACAATATTCTACCTACAAAGGCATTGACACTATAAAGAAAGAGTCCAACTCCACATGAGAAGAGTCTAATACTAGATTATGAGGGGAATTAAGACCTTACGAAATTTGAAATTTATTTTATTAAAAAATAATTTAAAATCATAACCGTTATATATTTATATGTGCAACATGTTACAATCTTAATCCATATTCTTAAAGTTTTGTTTGGTAGTGAGGTTTTGGAAGGGAAGAGATGATTTTGAAAAACATTCCCCTTATTTATGAGTCGGATGAAAGAGGTGCGAAGGTTTTGGAGGGTCTATCAAACTCTCCATGTGTTTATTTTTAAAGTTCCCACAATTTGGATTTTTTAAGATAAAATATCAAAATAGCTAAATATTTTTAATAATATTATATAATTATACATTATTATCTATTTCTCATTGTTATTATCTATATTATCATTAGTTTATCCCTCTCTTTTAAATTTTATACTCCTAAACAATGAAGATCATTTCCTTCATTTTCCCTTTTCTTTCTTCCCATTCCTAACCATTTGATTTATCTCCTTCCATTTCCCTTATAACTCTCAAACAAAGCATAAATAGCATGAATAAATGAAAACTTAGTTATTGATTAAGAACTATGAAGTAAGGACAAAGATGGTCAATGGACATGATACAACCACAATTACCCAAACACAAACAATGACCGAAATATAGGAGACAAGTACATGATATTATTGTTAGATATTTCCTGGGGTTTGTGAAATATCAATCCTAGGATCTTGAATATCATGATTCTCACACATAATATAAAGCATATAAAGTCATACCTGAATCTATGTTCTCTAGTCTACTCCTTTGATACTTTTGAGAGAGTTTTGGTAAGATGACTTTCCTCAACCAAATCCTTAATTCCTTTTGGGACCTTCTTTTTCTCTCTGATTGGGAGAGGTGAAAACTATTTGTGATTTGGTGTGTTGGAGACCATAACCTTCCTTATGTGTTAACTTATATGGTTCTCATTATCCCTTATAAGTTAACCTCATGGGTATCCACCCATTAAGCCCATATTCGTTATCAAATTTTAGAAATCTATGGGATGCTAGTAATTAGATCACTTATAATATAACCCCTGAAATAAATATTTGATATCATTGTATCAAATATATGATATGGACCTTAATTAGAAATTATAAATTTCTAACAATCTCCCATTTGGGCTTCATATCTTCCTTATACAATTATATCACAGGTTCTTTAGGCGTGCATCTGTATGTTATTTACATTTAGACTTCTCCTTAATACAATTTGGTTCATCTCATAAATCAACTATGGAACCACCGCAACTTTCGTCAAATTTAAGTGTGACTCGACCACGATGATCACCATATTAATATACTCAATTATGGATGAGTGACATGGAAATGTCATGCAATGTGATCTAAACTTTATTATGCATAAAAAGTTGTATACAATATCCAAAGCAAAACATAAAACATATAGACTCCCACTGAACTAAGGTACCCTAAGGAACAACATTCATATAAGCAACATGCTCAAAAGACTTTAGGTATCAAACTCTTAGTCAGTGGATCAGCTAGCATAAAATTTGTCCATATATGTTCTATGGAAACTTGTCCATTTTGAATACTTTCTATAATAACCAGAAACTTTATGTCAATGAATTTTGACTTTGTAGAATTCATATTGTTGTTGGAGTAAAGAATCGCGGACTTGTTGTCACAATAAATCCTCAATGGTCTTTCAATACCATCGACCACATGTAAACTAGTGACAAAATTCCACAACCTTATGCCATGGGTCTGATGTTTCAAAACAAGCCATGAACTCCGCAACCATGGTTGAAGGGGCTATGAGTGTCTGTTTTGTAGACTTCTAAGAGATAGCACATCCAGCCAATACAAACACATATCCAGAGGTGGATTGTCTACTGTCTAGTCATCCAGCAAAATCGGAGTCAGAGTACCCAATGATCTCTAAATTCTCAGACCTCCGATAAGTGAGCATGTACTCCTTTGTTTGTAACGCATAACATGTTTGACTGTCTTCCAATGATGCATTCCATGATTACTCAAATATCTGCCCAAAACTCCCACAACAAATGCTATGTCGGGACTTGTGCAAACTCGAGCATACAATAGACTTCTTACTGCAGATGCATAAGGAATCTTTTGCATCTTGTATCTTTCAAGGTCATGGTTGGGGCACTATTCAAGGTTTTCCGCAGTGGAAATGTGTTTCTCCACACGAAATGCCAGATCCAAGTCCATATAGCCGAGAATAATTTCTATGGCTTCCTTCCAATCCTTAAAATTTGTCCCATTCAACAATGGGACGTTACTGATTTGAACAGAAAAATTTGCAGCATTGGTAAAAGATATTGAATCGACATAACAAAGAATTAATAACATATTCAAATCTAAACAAACTAGTCATGTAATATATAAAAAAAACAAGACATGTTCACATAATAGACTCATCACAAGATACCTAGAACAACATTAATTTCTAGTCTTTGGACACATAAATTAATTTGTAAGTGGTACTCTCAACGTAATGATCAAATATTAACAATTAGTTCTGTCAAACAATAGTCTTTCTTTGGACCGACTATTATTCACATGAAAAAAAACTTTATAATTGTACTCATTTATCATCACATGTATGTATTACTTGGCAAAATTGTGTCTTCCTTTGGGTCGAACACAATTTCCATAAGTAATCTCATACTCATCTGTGTAATTTTAATTAATTTCCACAATATAGGTTACCTTGACAACATATTGTATCAATTAATTCAAAAATAATTACTAGACAAAAAGTAAACCATATGGGTCCATTGTAAAAAAAATATAATCTTGGAATTAAAACTTTCAGATTTGTTATCTTTTATGATTAACAAATCTAATCCCACAATATAATTCCAAATCAAAAAAATATATATTACATATATATCAACACATAAAAATGGATGTAATCTTCATCAAATACATAATAGATCTAGAGTTAAATGCATAAAAATATACATGCAAATCATTATCAAAAAAATTCCAAATAGAATATGATCATGCCCAACTTTAAAAACACCATGAGCATATCTTTTATATACGTTTGGTCAATTATTCTATACATACATATATGCACTTCCATAATACAATATATACACAATATATATGTAATTTCAAGCATTAAGCTTAAACGTAATATATATAGCTTAACTTCAATCCTTATTTATATGTCTTAAAATGAGATGAATCACATATTTATTGCTCATGATGGTAGTACATGTGTTATGCTATAATCATATTAAACAAGAATTGAAAACAATAAGTACAATATTTAAAAATCTCAAATATACATGTCTTAAAATGAGATGAATCACATATTTATTGCTCATGATGGTAGGTACATGCTTTATACAATAACCATATTAAAAAAGAATTGAAAACAATAAGTATAATATTTAAAAATATCAAATATAGAGAAACATATTTGATCAAACCATAATTATATATATATAACATATATGCAGATATTCAGATTGCACAATATCCTAATGTATAAGAAATACATATTGCTCACATATATAATACATATATATATACCTTATACATATACTTTAACAAATTGCAAAAATTGTGAAGTAACAATAGTCAACGTCCAACAGTAAGACATTAGTGTACATATAATTAGGGCTGGTAATGAACCGGACCAACTCGGTATTCGTTCGAAACTCGATTCGTTATTTAAATCGATAAACTTGGTTCATGAACCAAACGAGTTGAACTTGACCTAAAAATTGAGCTCGTTAAATAAATGAGCCGAACTTGAGTTGAATATAGTTCGACTCGTTAAGTTCATGAGCTAACTCGATATATAAATGTATATATATATATATATATAAATGTATATATATATATAAATGTATATATATATATATATATATATATATATATGTGAATGTATATATATATATATCTGTATATATATAAATTAATTTTTATGTTTATTATGACCTAAACATTATTTTTTATATTTATTGTTATTATATGTATAAACAAGATTATGATTATATATATAAAACCTTTTGTAGTATTTTTTTTAAATTTAATTAGTTATTTAAGTTGTCTAAATGAACCATTCGAATTGAACCGAACAGTTCGTGAACTTTAAACGAGTCGAACTCGAGCTAAAAAAAAACTCGTATCGAACTTGAGTCGAGTTTCAAGCTGTACCAATCCTTATCGAGCTGAACTCTGGTTTGACTCGGTTCGGCTCATTTCCAGCACTACATATAATATACATATTACATAACAGAGTCATAAAAGTTAATGCAATGTTCATGAGCAGATCTGAATATATACTTCAACACATGTTGCAATGATTCATAATGCAGATTACTCATAATTCAAATAAGCAGAAGCAGATAAAAGTTATCATCATTATTCCTAAATATCCAATTTTCATAACCAATAGCGAAAGCATAAAAATCCCAAAGTTTAAAAAATTCGGGTTCATAAAAAATTGGGGGAAAATATCTTTAATGAAGAACCATAAAATTCAGAACCTAAAGCTCTGATACCACTTATTAGATATTTCCTGATGATTGGTGAAATATCAATCCTATGATATTGAATCTTATGATTCTCACACATAATATAAAGCATATAAAATCATACCTGAATCCATGTTCTTTAGTCTACTCCTTTGATATGCATTTTGATAGAGTTTTGGTATGATGATCTTCCTCAACCAAATCTTTAATTCCTTTTGAGACCTTCGTTTTCTCTCTGATGGGGAGAGGTGAAAACTATTTGGTGTGTTGGGGACCATAACTTTCCTTATGCATTAAACTTATAGGGTTCCCATTATCCCCTATAGGTTAACCTAGTGGGTATCCACTCATTAAGCCTATATCCGTTATTATTATATCAAATATACGATGTCCACCTTAATTATAAATTATAAATTTCTAACAGATATATATATAACATCTTTCGATATATGTAAAAAGTCTTCTAAAGTGAGCTTGAGTGTAAAGTGTATCCATCCTTGATTAACTAAAAATACATTACGATCTCAACTCAATCAAGGATGATGCACTTACTTTCTCACTTTATAGTTAAGCTCACTTGAAGTGTGCAAGGTCAGAGGGGGAAATATAAAAGAATGAAAATTAAGAAGATATTTGAAAAACACTAATATAAATATTTCATTTCCATTCCATTTTCACTACTACAAAGCTCACCATTAGAGAAGCTATTTCACTACTACCTTGCCAAATGAACCAATCTTTGTTACACATGCTAGTTTAGATAGATACACGTGTACCACTAAGCATATAAATAAACTCGTTGAACTGTTTTAACTACAAATAATAACTTTTATTTTTGTTGATTGTGATATACTATTTTTGTTGGACTTCATTGATCCTAAATAGGTTTGTTTATATTTTGGGGAAAAAATAATGTCTGGTGACAATAATGTTCATCCTTTTCTATTTAATGTTTTATGTTCAAAGTGTTTCTCCTTTAAAAAATCTGATTTGATTCAGTAATGACATTTAACCTGCATAATGATCCCATAGATGTTTAGTTATTATATGAAGGTGTCTTACAACAGGAAATTAAATCCAAATCATTGTACTGAACATAAATTATATAATAACTAAAGTAAATATAAATATATATTACTCATAATTGTCATAGTACAAACCTTGTAGTATCTTCAATACATATAATATTACATAGTAAATGTTGTGTTCATCACATGCTCACACACATTCACTCATTATGTGGAAACTTTATTAAAGGTGAAGGCAATTTGTTTCACAAATTGGAACTCAACTTTATTTCTTGCAGTGTTGGCTCAAATGAAAAGCTCAGTTTCCCTCTGCATGCCTCAATGTCATACAGCACTTATTAGTTTAATTAGTAGCCAAATATAATCCATATTTAAATGAAAACCCCAATTTAATATATTAGAAGTAGCTTACACTTTTATAAGGGTAAATTCATCCATATGGTGCACCTTGACCGAAAAATTACGGCTTTGGTGCACCTTTTAGAAAAATTACAAAACTAGTGTAATTTTCTGAAATCGACAATGGAATTGCCGATTTTTGTACTTTTTTTTCTCTCACTCCCCCAAAATCGGACTAGGGGGAGAGTTTTATTAAAAGGTAAAATTTTTACACTCTCCCCCTAAAAGGTGCACCAAAACCGTAATTTTTCGGTCAAGGTGCACCATATGGGTGAATTTGCCCTTTTATAAGGAGGAGGTATCTGTTTACACTCAAGTTAAGTTACACTAATTACACTCAATCTCAGTCATCTATTTTCTTACAGGACTAAACTTAAGTGCAGTACTTTAAGTGCTACTGGTACCCAATCATATCATGACACGTGTAACTTTTTTTCCACCTCACCATCAACCACTAAACCCATGGTAACAGTGTTAACTTACATTTGACCCTTCTTCTAGATCTTCCTTATATGTTGCTTCATATTCCTCTATTTATTCATCTAACTCTTTTGTTGATTCAATTCTTACCTTTATCACATTTCTCCTACCTTGCTCCAAGAAGATCAAATCAATATAATCAAGTTTCATATTGCATCTTCAAAATGAAGCAATTTTCATATATCATAGCTTTAAAATCCACTCGATCCATTTCTCTGTTTTCCTCCTCATATTCTCATTATTCTTTCTCTCACCATAATCAATCTCTTTCTCTCTCTAAAACTCAACAATGACATCAACCCCTTTTCCTCATGAAGAAATGAATTAATGTCCTTTTACGGAAGAAAATGATTATGTATGAACTAAACTATGAATCTTTTCTAAATATAAATAGGATTTCGCATCATGTAAAACACTTTCTCCCCGTGAACTTTTAATTGCAACAACAACATATATTTCTTTTCATGGTGGCACCATATAACATAAAAACTTTAATGAAAGTTTGAAGTTATGTGACTTACTATTATAATTTTGGTTATGAAGTTTGAAGTTATGAGATTTACTATAACTTTTTATGGTGCCAGCATATACTGAAGTTTGAAGTTATGTTTTTTTAACTTTTGGTTATGAAAATTGTTTTCACATTAATTTTTTCCTATCAAAGATGAGGTGAAACTTAGAAAATATGAAAAGATATGAAAGGAGAATTTTCATTAAATAAAGAAGAAGAATGTGAAGCAAAAGACAAAGGATTATTGATTGATGGTGAGGTGGAAAAAAAGCTTATAAGTGTCATAATATGGTTGGATATCAGTACTACTAGCATCTAAGGTACTGCACCTAAGTTTTTTTATTTCTTAAACTCAACAGACTAAATGAGTTAAACTTAAAAGTTATTTAAGATTCATCTATATTTTCCACTCATCTTGTGTTTGTCAAGCCTAAGTATATAATCACATTGTGATTAGGCAATTTATTTCCACTCATTAATCTTCTCATTCTAGTGGATATCTGATTATACTAAATATTAGTTTTCATACTTTTGACCAATCATCTATAAAATAAATGAAGAAATAAATTGATTGATCTACAAATTATTTTTTAGCATACTATCTTTCTAAATCCATGTAGTTAACTATTTGGTTTCACACATCGTTCTACATATTACTAGAGAAAAACAAAAGGTATACAACTTTACATATAATAATATAACTCTCTTCTGTAGGGTTGTCATTTAAATAGAAAGGCTGAACGAAATATAAGACAAATGTTTATAAAAGTAGTAAGACCAACAACTTTATGACATGAAAATAAACTGTAAGTATAAAATTAATATAAAGTTATTATTCAACTTACCAATTACCAACAGAAACAGAAATTTTTGTAGCAGTCATAATTAAAAAGAAAATCTTTTCTGCATAGAGCCATACATTGTTGGTTAGTATCACAGTTTTCAATCCCTGAAATGTAGTCAAAAATTAAGGAGTGTTATTAAAGGAGAATGAAAAAAATATATGTATAAAAGGTAAGGAAATAAAAACTAAAGGAGGAGAAATTAGTTAGCTAACCAGTGGTTAAAATAAAAATGGTGAAAAGGAAGAGCAAGACATAAACAAAGTTGAGAGTTTTAGCCATATTTTTTTTTACTTGTAATCAAATAGAAGTGTTTTAATCTCTTTATAATTTAAAAGAAGTTGTATTTGGTTCACATCAACTAAACAACTTGTAGAGGTTTTTAAGTTGGATGTTACCTTTTTTTAATACTAAAAAATATTATATGCCTCATTATAACATTAGTGAGGCATGTTTGTCCCTTTCATCCACTAAAATAATAACAAGATTTCTGTAAGAAATTACTAATATTTTGGTAAATGTTTGCAAGTTACCTTTTCTAATATTGAATATATTATTATCTGCCTCCTTATTTCTCTAGGGGACATGTTAGAGTGATGTATAAATGATGCGGCAACACATTCTAAGTTTAAATATAAAAGAATGTAAGACCTAAAATTTATACTGTAGGTGTAGTCAAAGATAAAATTTACATGTTTGATGCACCAAACTAAGTTGTTATGGCCTTATGGGTATAAGGTAACTTTTAAAAAAATGGTAAATAATAACCATCATTCTTATATAATTTTATTTTTTTGTCTAATACTGCCCATAATTTCATGTTCTTTTTTCCATCCTAAAATTATGCACATGATCAATGTTATAACTTACTTAAGAGTCCACTACTAAATAGAATTATGACACGTGACAATATTTAAATTCGTTCCGGATAAGATAGTCAGACTCATTGTATCATATAACCACTGTGAAAAGTGTTAGAGTTACCCTCCTAATATGGTTTTAATCACTTAATAATACTACTAATGTTAAACCAATAAATATAACTATTATGGCCATTTAACAATATGGTATTGTCATTCGAATATGACTAATGTCAATCAACAATTTCGCAACTGCCACTTAATAATATGGATAATGTCATTCAATAATAATTGCTACTCAACAAAATAGCTAATGTCACTCAAAGAAAAGGATTTTGATTAGTAAAGGAAGAGATTGTTTCTCCTAAAAAATAAGGATATTGCCCTGGAAAAATAAGGATGTTGCCCCTAAAAATAAAGGTGTTGTCACTTAAAGATAATAAGATTTAGTCAATTGTGTCTATCTCTTTAAAAATATTAAATGACTACCAATATATATTACTAGAGAATAAAAATTATAAGTTTTAACACTAATAAACTTTGGGTTGAAATTTTCTCCCATAGTGAAAATTCAAGTACGGTAATGTAAGGTGTAAAAGTGAGTTTTTTATTTAAAAAATTTAAAGTCTACATCATTCAAATAATCACTATCTCCATTGACAAGACACTCCATCTACTGCAACAAATAGTGGTAAAATGTGATACAATTTTGCTCATTTTTTTTAAACATATGCCTTTCTCACTTTATTTTACATTGTGTCCCGATTTTTAGCTATATGGCCTTTTATAGAGTCATTATCATGTTTTTTTTACGGTAAAACATGAAAAACTCAATTTAAGCCCAAATATAATAAAATAATATTTTATATCATAATTTGAGTTTGGAAGTCGATTACAGATCAAGTAAGGTATTAGCATTTTGTCCTCCCGTAATTAAATGGTACCCGTTAATTGCATGAATTAAATAACATTCATTTATTAAAATTAATTTACTTAAAACAAATATTTATTTTTTATTTTCATATCTAATAAAAGTTCATCTTGCTCCTACCCATCCCTATGTGCAATAGGAAAATTAAGACTACATAGTTCTGGTTTAAAAATTGGTAAATTGGTTTGATTAAAATACTCAAAAGTTGTTTGAATTTAATAGAAAATAGAATTAATAGACGAAGAGTCAATATTGACTACTTATACTCTTCCCACTTGGATAGATAATAGAAGTAGTGCAAGTGACCGCGACTCCTTCTCGCTATTGAATCTCAAAAAATAATTAATTTTTTTAAAGTTTTCATGACTCCAAAAAACCACTTCCTCAATGAAATGTTGTCGTGATTACAAATGAGAGGCTAAGATTGCAATTAAAGAGACCAAAACAATTTCCAAATCAAAGGCAGCAATGGAAAATAAGATGGTGTGAGATGCAAATGAGCCAAAGTCAAGCAAAACTATCTTATCTTTAACCCTCACTACTAACATTAAGTAATTGCTAAACAGTGTGCAAAGTTAAAAAAACACTGCCTAAAGGCATAAACTTTAACATTAAAACATTGTTTTGAGGCTCAAGACTCAACACCAATCAACACCAAGCAAGGAGGATTTACCTATGCATTGAGTTGGAGGATGGTGACATGAGAAGAGAATTGGATGTGTGTTAGGACTGTTTTGAGGGGCTATGAGCATATCTAACACTTCACATTATGGCTACTAACAGATTTCAAACCAGTTACCACAATGTATATATGGTCTGAGTTATTGAATGCAAATGACATGGCTCCAATTGGGCAATGAATTTTGGTGTCTGAGTTCTTGCAATCCCATAAGGAACTACCTTGTTCATCAAGCACACCACTATGCTCCATGCACTCATATTATGAACCTGTATTGGTTTCTTAAAGGCATATGCTAAAATTGGATTGCTGATATGTATACACTTGGAGACCCTATACTTTGTGCTTCAAGAGAAGTTAAACAACACCAACCAATGAAGGAAGAATTGTTGGACTTTTCAAGGATATGCCTGTTACTTCAAACTTGATAGAACAAAATGCTTGTTCATGGACTGTCTAGGCTGCACTTCTACTACCCAACATGAACCCATATGTGAAGATTTAAATGCAACATGGGTGTACTCTAAACTCTATGATTCAAATTATTTTATGTAATCATCAATTCAATCAAACCAGCTCATAATCAAATAATACAAAACCCAAAGTATGAACTATGAAAGTTTGTAATCTCATGGCAAAATGAAATGAAAATTTTATTTCATTTCAAGTTATATTGTATGAATTATAGTTTTCAACTTGCATGGTTATTTGGAATGGCGTGGCCAATTTTTTCATACAATTGATCATTGAAGATAATATATAATGTGCGAGTTGAATCAATTGATATTGGGATATGGTTAATTAGATAATTGTATAAGGTATCTAAATCTTCATGGAAGTATTGGCCTTAACCTACTCATCAAAAAAAATTTATCGGTAATTGTTAGTATGTTAGTATTTTTGTTGTGAATGAAACTCAAACTTTCAACCTCCTTCATTCACATCCTTTACTATACCTATCAAACTACCTTATTAACTTTTTATTGTTGGTGAGACTTGAACTTACAACCTCTTACACTTCATTTCTTAAGTCATTCATCCTCGTTATCCAATATCCAACCAAGTGATAGGGGAAATCTAAGCAAAGAAGATTCACATTGAAATGATTCTAGTGAAGCTGAGAATATGGCAATATATGAATGATGAATCTCCTTAGCTAATAATGTTAGAATTTCTAACAATTTATGGGTCACAAATATAATTTTATGATTGTGTTATGGCCATTATGTAATTAGCCAAAATATAAAATAATCTTCAGTAATTAATTTGGTGGCTAAGAGCATATGTGTCATGAAATAATATAAGTGTAGATACATTCAGGCAATTTCTGATTTGATGAAGAGACTGAATTAGAATTATTGCAACTAAAGTAGTAACCACTACGGGGTTACTTTTATGGGTTATGGTCCCCATTTGTAGAGCAACAGGTTTTCAGGTGTAAAGTTGAGGAGAATAAGGTAGGATGAGGATAGTGTTATCCAAAAGGATATAACACTATCAACTCATCCATTAGGCAAATAACATAAGGTAACCATAAG
>NC_032012.1:1006734-1007623 GCF_001865875.1 Lupinus angustifolius
CCCGAAATCTGGTTTGATTTAGGGTTTTGATGTTTTGTTCATGCCATGGATCGATTAGGATAAGAAATTGATTGTTTTCCATGTGCATATACATAGATTCGACAATGAATCAATGTTTTTCTGTTGTTTTCTTGAATTTTGGGTGAATTTTTGGAGAAGAACGATGCAGAAATCGCACTATTTGTGTGTTGTCGCTGTGCTCGCACTCAAGCGAGAAATCCCACGCTCAAGCGAGAATTGAGCAAAAGCATGGTATATTTTTCGCTCAAGCAAGAATTAACAGAAGCATTGTCTTTTATCTAGCCCAAGCGAGTGTACGCTCGCCCAAGCGAAAAAAAAAAATTTGGGAAAATTTAAGATTTATGGGGTTTTGGTATCTTTGTGCATTGACTTTGGTTATAATTTGATTGTCCATTAAGTTGTCTATTATTTCAAGTGAGCCAATTGAAGTGAGATGTCGCCAAAGTGACCTCTCTCATGAATATAACTCATGAGGAATATTGGATGTAAGTGTGTGTGATCATTCATGTGAGTATTAGTTGGTCCAAAGGAAAGCTGATACTTGGCCGAAGATCATACACACCTGTGATGATAAACATGTTATAATTCTAAAGTTTTTAAACATGTGACTGATGAATCAATCCAAAGAGGGATTTGTCAGTTGACATGCCTTATTATAAATGTTTGATCATTACAACAAGAGTACCACTTGCAGTTAATATCACTGTCCAAAGACTTGATGTTAATGGTGTACTAGATATCTTGATTTGGACATACCATTGTTTAAGCATATTGATAATTTTAAGTTGTGAGCATATTTTAATATTTTGTCTTTTGTTTCAATCAGCTACATCGATTGCTTCAATATCTGCGAATTTGAATTCGGTTC
>NC_032012.1:1007723-1010898 GCF_001865875.1 Lupinus angustifolius
AAAGTGCTCATTATGTTACTACCTCTAAAGAAAAGGGCAAAAGGAAAATCACTTCAGAGCCTAAGAATGAAGCTGCTAAGGGTCTACTGCAAAAGAAACAGAAGCAGGATGATGTCTGTTTCTTTTGCAAAGCAACTGGACATCAAAAGAAGAAATGTGTAAATTATCACGCCTGGCGTGCTAAGAAAGGTACATTTCTTGCTTTGGTCTGTTTTGAGGTCAATTTAACTTCAGTACCTGGAAACACCTGGTGGTTAGACTCCGGTTCAACTTCTAACATCAGTGTTTCAATGCAGGGTTGCCTGAGCTACCGAAAGCCTAATCATGTTGAAAGATACATATATGTTGGCGATGGGAAATCGGTAGAAGTGGAAGCTATAGGGCATTTTAGGTTGTTATTATGTACTGGTTTCTATTTGGATTTGAAAGACACTTTTGTTGTACCGTCTTTTAGACGGAATTTGATTTCTGTTTCATATTTGGACAAATTTGGTTATTGTTGTTCATTTGGAAACAATTCGGTTCAATTGTCTTTAAATTCAAATGTTATTGGAACTGGTTCACTTATGATGATTGACAACCTTTATATGCTGAATATCATAACTGATTATAGCGAAACCCTGAATGTGGAATCACGTGGTACTAAGCGTAAAATTGAAAATAATAATTCAGGTACATTATGGCACAAGTGCCTAGGTCACGTTTCTCAAAAGAGAATTGAGCGTCTTGTGTTAGATGGGATTTTGGATTCCATTGACTTCACAAACCTTAATGTTTGTGTTAAATGCATAAAAGGAAAACAAACCAAACAATCGAAATATGGTGCATATAGAGCTTCGGACGTCTTAGAATTGATACATACGGATATCTGTGGGCCATTCCCTACGGCTTCCTGGAATGGTCAACGATATTTCATATCATTCATAGACGATTATTCTCGTTATGCATACATTTTTCTAATTCATGAAAAGTCCCAATCGGTGGACGTGTTCAAAACTTTTAAGGCTGAGGTTGAAAATCAACTCGGCAAAAGGATTAAGTGCGTCAGATCTGACCGTGGTGGTGAATACTACGGTAGATATGACGGTTCAGGTGAACAACGTCCAGGGCCTTTTGCCAAATACCTAGAGGAATGTGGTATAGTCCCACAGTACACCATGCCAGGATCGCCTAGCATGAATGGTGTGTCTGAAAGACGAAACCGGACTCTTAAGGACATGGTAAGGAGTATGATTTGTCACTCTACCTTACCAGAGTCACTCTGGGGAGAGGCACTTAAGACAGCAGCTTATATTCTTAATAGGGTACCAACTAAGGCAACTGCTAAAACACCTTATGAGCATTGGACTGGGCGAAAGCCAAGTCTGAAGCATTTTCATGTGTGGGGATGTCCAGCTGAGGCAAGGCCTTATAGGCCTTATGAGAAGAAATTGGACTCCCGTACAGTAAGCAGTTACTTTATTGGTTACTCTGAAAAATCAAGGGGCTATAAATTTTATGATCCAAGTATGAAATCCATATTTGAGACGGGTACAGCCACGTTCTTTGAGGATGTTGAGTTTGAGGGGGAAGATAAGGTTAGAAACTTTGTCTTAGAGGAAGAATCTGTATCTATTCCAGATGCGATTCATATGGTTGCTTTTGAAGAAGCAAATTTGGAACCTCCTCAGGACATAGTTGATGAAACCTTCCCTGCTCAAGGTGAGTTAGTAATTCATGAAGGACAAACTCAAAACCCTCAGGAACATGGACAAGAGGTGCAAGAGCCTATAGCTTTGCGTAGATCCACTAGAGAAAGGAGAAATGCAATTCCGGATGATTACATTTGCTTTCTCCTGGAACATGAGGGTGATGGCTTAATGGACAATGATCCATTAAACGTTCGTGAAGCCATCCAAAGTTCCAATTCGGAAAAGTGGATTGAAGCAATGAAAGAGGAGTATAAATCCATGCAAGACAATAAAGTTTGGGAACTTGTCCCATTACCAGAAGGTAAGAAACCCATTGGTTGCAAATGGATTTTTAAGACCAAGCGGGATTCTAATGGTAATGTGGAGAGGTATAAGGCACGTCTTGTAGCTAAGGGTTTTACTCAGAAGGAAGGGATTGACTATAAAGAGACTTTCTCTCCGGTTTCATCGAAAGACTCTCTTAGGACAATCATGGCTCTTGTAGCACATTATGATTTGGAGCTTCATCAGATGGATGTCAAAACAGCTTTTCTAAATGGAAACATTAATGAAAAGATTTATATGGTGCAACCAGAACACTTTGTAACGGGAGACCGAAAGAATATGGTTTGCAAATTGACAAAATCCATCTATGGGCTAAAACAGGCGTCTCGTCAATGGTACCACAAATTTCATGAGGTGATTCTCTCTTTTGGTTTTGAGATGAATTCAGTTGAAGATTGTGTGTATCACAAGTTCAGTGGGAGCAAGTATATTTTCTTGCTCTTGTATGTGGATGACATATTGGTTGCCACTAATGATGTGGGTACCTTGTTATAAACCAAGACATTTCTATCGAGTAATTTTGAAATGAAGGATCTTGGTGAAGCTTCGTTTGTATTAGGAATCCAGATACACCGAGACAGATCTCGGGGTATTCTTGGATTATCACAAAAGAGCTATATAGAAAAGGTACTTAAAGATATGGCATGCAGGACTGTAAAGCAATGGATACTCCAGTTGTTAAGGGAGACAAATTTAGTCTCAATCAGTGCCCTAAAGGAAATCTGGAAATTCAGGAAATGCAAAAGATCCCTTATGCATCAGCTGTAGGGAGTCTTATGTATGCTCAAGTATGTACGCGTCCGGATATAGCGTTCATAGTTGGGGTTTTAGGCAGATATATGAGTAATCCAGGAATGGACCATTGGAAAGCAGCCAAAAGGGTCATGAGGTACTTAAAGAGAACAAAAGACTATATGCTCACATATAGGAGATCAGACCAATTAGAGATCATTGGGTATTCTGACTCCGATTTTGTAGGATGCCAAGATAGTAGACGATCTACTTCGGGCTATGTTTTTCTGTTAGCTGGTGGTGCGGTTTCTTGGCGTTCTGCCAAGCAAAACCTTGTAGCTTCATCCACCATGGCAGCAGAGTATATAGCATGTTATGAGGCATCACTTCAGTCATCATGGTTGAGAAATTTTGTCACTAGGCTGCGG
>NC_032012.1:1010998-1011339 GCF_001865875.1 Lupinus angustifolius
TGCTCACATGGGTGTTCTGCTATGTGAAGATTTTTTGGTTTAGTGGGAGTTAGATTGTGCACAACTTCTATCATGTTCTATGTAATTTCGGTATTTTGTATGAATACTTTGTATTCAAACTTCAGTTGATTAATCATTCAGTTTGGTATTCTGTCATTATACTTTGTACAATAAGGTTTTATGTTATTATTAAGGATCTCATTAAAGTCAAGTAGGACCAGTTAAAAATTGACATGTACTAATCATATTCATGTGATTTTCATGCTACACATTTCATGATGAATCTATGTCATTTAGTTGTGTCAATGTTGGTGATCATTGTTGAATTAGCCATGATTGAT
>NC_032012.1:1011439-1013283 GCF_001865875.1 Lupinus angustifolius
ATACCTTCAGGCAATTTCTGATTTGATGAAGGGACTGAATCAGAATTATTGCAACTAAAGTAGTAACCACTACAGGGTTACTTTTATGGGTTATGGTCCCCATTTGTAGAGCAACAAGTTTTCAGGTGTAAAATTGAGGAGAATAAGGTAGGATGATGATAGTGTTATCCAAAAGGATATAACATTATCAACTCATCCATTAGGCAAATAACATAAGGTAACCATAAGGCTCCTCTCCTAACACAACACACACTCTCAAGCTTTTGGTTTTCTCATTCCCCTATAGAGAAGCATAAGGAAAACCATTCGGGCTCTAACATCTGGAAGATCATCGCACCCTCATACCTTTGAGATTCCGGAAATTGCTCAATAAGGTATGTTCTTCATCTTCACCATGAACTCATTTGGGGTTTCTTCGGTCTGGACCATGGTTGTTCCATTTGGGTTTATGTATGGGCATAAACATTAGGTTATGGGAACAAAGTCATGGTCATAAGGACTTCCACGTTTAATCTATGGATTTCGGATAGAAATATTCTCCAACAAAGAAAAGTTTTATACATTTAGAACATAAAAAAGTATGAGATAATCTAATAAATAAAAAAATGAAAACCTCAATATTAGAATTGTGAAAGTTGGGCATACCTTAACCCAAAAACTAGATCATAAGGATATCCAGGTCTTTCTAAGTGACATCCTGTACCCTAAAGTGGGACTTATTTTAACACTAAGAAATTATGTGACAGTTGTGGAAGGAGTTTTATTAATTAGTGGTATTTTATCATCTAAAATTCTCCATTCCATGACAAGAATGCTACTATAGGAGAGATGTGTCTTTTGAATGAATGACATGATGTATAATTAATAAAATAATTACTTAAACATGACTATTATCATTATATTATACAATAAAGTTTATTCGTATTAAATTATGAAGAAAGAATATGTGAATATAATGATAGAAAATATAATAAATGAACTTGTATGTGTTTGTTGTATTCAAATACATGTTCATGGTGAAAAATTTGAAGTGATTTGATCTTCCAAGTTTTTATGCACAATTATTCTTAATGATTAGAAGTCTATTATTTCTTCTAATGATGAATGTTAGAATAGGAAATAGGTTCCATATGATTTGGAGATCATGGCCCTTATATATAAGAAGTGAATTTGAGTAATTTATCTTTAAATTCACAACTCTTTTGTAAAGAGCAATATCTATTTTTTTTATTTCTAATTATACTCATCATAAAAATAGAAATAAAATATTTGTTATTTATAACTAATTTTTATGGCAATTGTGTTTATATTTATAAATTTTACACTAATTAAATCACTTTAATTTGATTAGTTAAAATAGTAACAAATTTAAACATTCAACTGATTTTTTTTTATCTTGGACACTTTTCTATTATAGTTTAGCTAATGTTTTGCACCTCATATGATATTATGAGGAACTCAAAGCCAGTCTATAATTTGCAATTTACATTTTTCATTAGGTAAAGCATTTAATCTGCTTCGCTTTTTATTAATATGTGAGTACGAGCTATGAATCAATGGAAGAAACTGTAAAGTGTATATACCCTCTACTACGCCTTCATTATCTCAATAAAAATCGAATTTATGGGTATCCGTATAAATTTAACTCGAATTTAATAGGAAAAATTTAATGTGATTGAATTCAAATTTTACTCGAGTTCAATTTTTGAGTTTGGTATAATTGATACTCTACCACGAACTCGATTAATATATGTAAACTTATAAAGTTAGACAAACACATATATAAAACTATATATAAAAGAAAATTTGATATATATATATATATATATATATATATATATATA
>NC_032012.1:1013383-1046522 GCF_001865875.1 Lupinus angustifolius
TAATATTATTTTCTTATTTTATCTTTATTATCTTCTTATTTTAAAAGTGTATTTAAAAAATTGAATATTAGACCAATTGAATAAATTCAACCGTAAATTTAGAGCAAAAAATTATATTTGAATTTATAAAATACAAACTATACATTACAAACGATAGGAAAGCAGGTTGACAGGCACGACAGTGCATGTCAACACGCTAGTATATATAATGAGCTACTCAAGTGAGAATAATTCTCATATATGAATTGTGAGAACAATAAATATGTGTCTTACAACCAATCATGAATGATTATGATTAAAAGTTAGTTATTGGTTACATGACAGTCATCTGCATGTATCTTTTAATTTTAACCGTTCAATCAAGTTCCAATGATATATATATTAAGTGTACTCATTTATCAAAATAAGGCATTGTTCACGTGAGTAACTCCTTATATATATATAACACACATATATATATATATATATATAAATACATGTTTTGAACGAGTTTTTATTAGGTTTAGGTTACCCAAAACCCGATAGATTCAAGGATGGTAGTATTTTTTCAAGCCCGTTTAATTCTAGTTCGAGATTTGAATTTTGGGTCCGAGTAAGCATAAACTCGATCCCGAACTACCACATTGTAATTCCTACTTTTGGGACATCATCATGCTTGGGAGGTAGGATATAATTACACCAAAATTAAGAATATTGGTTTATTTATTTTGTCCATGACCAAAAATTGTTTATACAAGAATGTTAAAAATAGGAGAAATTTAAAGAATGTACGTCCATACTTTTTTTATTTTAATTTTGTCTGAGAGGCTATCTTCTTAATTCTTTATAATGATCTTATTGAATAAAATGACGTAATAAACTTTGAATGGGCTTACCTTCTTAAATTTCACACATGTTATTTGGTTTTCCCAACTTATGCTTCAATGATAAATCTAAAGAATAAAATAATGACAATAAGTAAAATCTCTTAAAAAATCTAATCACTATAATTGTAAACATTTGTCCGAAAAATTCTTCACAATATTTATTTTCTATTAGTATAATAGAAGTATTTGAAATATATCTTAAATATATTTATATAATAATCTTCCATTCTAACGAGTTATTTGCCATGTATAGTCCACATTATATAAATGTCAATTAAAAAATCCCAACAGTTAACAACTGGTCTTATAGTTTATAGAAGAAATCTTAATTAACATTGACATGATCATAATTTACATAAATATAAAATTATAAATTATGAAGGGTAAAATAGGTAAACAAAATTATATCATAGATAATTATTTTATATTTTCCTTTTATTAAGTATTATAGATGATATTATTTAATCTAGATTCATGTACATTAGACTCTAAAAAATATTACATGTGGTGTACTTTAAATAAAATTAAGCTCTTATTTGTGTTAAAATTTTAGCACATATAAAATTTAGACTAAAGATATAAATTGGTTCCAAATTTGTTTTATAACCAAATTTAGTCCATGAAAAAAAAAATAAAGTTTCGAACTATCTTTGAAAATTTGTTCATTAGACAATATGGTCCCTAAAAATTAAAATAATCAAGTATTATTAAATAAACAACTTATTCCCTTACAATTCTTCCTACCTGAGTCAAATTTTCATAGAACAATAAACAAATTATTCCATGGAAAAAATTATGAACTATTTAACAATTTTATTTTTTAAAGGATTAAATTGTCTCCAAATTAAAATTTCTACAAATTATTTGGGGACTAAACTTTTCCATGAACCAAAGTAAACTAGGCCACACAAAAAATTAAGGTAACATTTAGGTCTTCACTCTATAATTTATTGATTGGGAAAAAATTCACAAATGTTGTGGCTGAATGTTCTATTATCCAAATAATGTATTTCCCTCTCTGAAGAAACAAAATGAAGTAGTTCACCACTGCACCAATCATGTCTCTTTTCAAATCCTTCACTGCAAATTCTTCTGCTCTCAAACCCATGGAAACAACCATGGCTATGTTCATGCACATTTCTTCTTACAGGGTACTTAATTACTAATGAATTTCAAAATTCATCTCTTCTTTGTCTTCATTTTTCATTTTTGTCATAACGGGGTGCCTTGATATTGTAAAAAGTTTTGTTATTTACATAGTTTGGGTCTTTTTATTGAAATGGATTTGGTTTTGTTGTTTTGTTCATGCGTTGGGACTGTTGAGTGGGATTTTGTGTGATGGACGATGATGTGTTTGATAAATTGTCAATGAGAAAGTTGAGATGTTGTTTGCTTTTACTGAAGTAAGCTAAGTGGTAGTTGTTGTTTTCTGTTTTTAAAATTCTCCCTTGGACCTTTCAGTTTCGCCATAAAACTAGAAACTTTGGTTGTTATATAACTTGTATTGTTCTACTCTCGTTGGGAACATGGTTTTGTTAAACTTTTTTGATAAAACCTCTATGGTGAGAAGGACTTGGTATTCTCAAGAATATTTTTCAAAATACATTGTAAAAATATTCAAGTATGGAGTTGGGTAGGGTGGTTAATTCACCATTTTATACTCCATAGGACTTTCTGTCCCTCATTTATAGGCCAATAACAAAAGACAATTATTATATTTACTTAGAATGACATAATTGATTATAATATGATTACGGATTACATGTATTGACAGAATCAACTCCAAGATAGGATAAAGTATTATGACATATTTATAGATATTCTAACAGTTACCATGGCCTCTATGCTTGATATCTTATGGTTTGGTGGATTTGTCTCTCTCCTCACTATGTTAACCTGGAATATGATAACAGCAGTATAATCCTACTTGTAATTGATATGCTTCTTAATGTATTCAGGTACTCTACGGTACTGCTTGTTCATCCTCCAGGAGAACTAATTCTTCTGGCTTATTTAATTCCCGGGGAATATCGTCAGTTAAAGTGCTTTCTCTTTCAAACATGTCAAACTACTGTACTCATTCAAGGGATGAGATCTCTTCTTCAAAGCGGAGATCCCGAGGGCCTGTTATGGCCGGAAAAAAGGCTGCAGAAGGTAGCACATTTGAAATGTTACTAGATTTTTCTCAAGATTTTTTTAAACATATTATGTTAATTAAAGAGAGTAAGCATGCATCTCCAAGATTAGTTACATTACTTAACTTAACTTTAGGAACAAAGCAAGAAGATGGTAAATACAAGCACACAGTTGATCTTCCCCAGACAAAATTCGGCATGAGAGCGAATTCTTCAGTAAGGGAGCCCGAAATCCAGAAAATGTGGGAGGAGAATCAAATATTTCAGAAAGTTGTTGACAAAAATAGTGGAGTAAGTTTTGAACTTCCCCCATGTAGTTATGTGAAGTGTGAGCTTACTAATGTACTACAAACAACATGATCAGGGAAATTTTGTTCTTCATGATGGCCCTCCATATGCCAATGGTGATCTTCATATTGGCCATGCCTTAAATAAAATTTTGAAGGATATTATAAACCGCTATAAGGTATCTTTCCCTTCCTTTGCACTGAGACTTCTAGTTTATTACTATCACATTGGATATGAAGCATGCTTTGTTTTTAAGTATCAGACACAAGCTTGCTGCAACGATACATCTTCTATGCTAATTCAGTTGCATGCAAGAATAATTTTTTGCTTGGATTCTTATTCACTTTTATTTGTGGGCAGCTCCTTCAAAACTATAAAGTTTACTATGTGCCAGGATGGGATTGTCATGGCCTACCAATTGAATTAAAAGGCAAGTGTTATTTTTGTTAGTATTGCTAATTTTCCACGAGTTATATTTATTTGAATTAAAAAAGCAATTGGATTATTTCTAAGTCTTGGTTTTGTTCGGGAACAGTATTGCATTAAAACTTCCTTCACATGTATACTGCATGTCAAACATGAATCTATATAGGCATTGTGTAGTGACTTTTTTAAAGATAACTTATTAGTGCAATAAATGTAGATAATATGTTTAAAGTGAACACAAATGTTGGTAAATATGTGTTCAACCTTTTATTTTTTTACATAAAAAGTCTGTTTGCACACTGAATCAATTAATGTGTTATGTATATTGTAAATATCATAGCCCTGAAGTTTTTATTAGCAATTTAAAACTTTTGTTGACCTTTTTTAGAAGCTTGTGGACCCAATTTTATACTTTGTTCGTGTTCTATGATACTCATGTATCAAGAATGATGTCTTGAGCATTGTGCACTGGGGTTAAAGAGAAAGATTGCACTATAGTTCCCTTAATTTTTTTAAAGGAGTGAATTACATAGAACACTTAAGGTGTGAAGAAATGACATACACCTCTCCTCTTAGTTCAAAATAGCATAAACTTCCCTTATTTAAATTTTATAGGCCCCCTTCTATTAAGTTTTGGTTGCAGACAAGACATTAAAAATAAAAGGGAGAAGTGCATAGAACCTCCATGCACTTTTATGCTTTTTGCAAGTAGGCATTATGAACTATTTTTCTACTTAATTACTCCTTAAACTTTATTTGTTGGTGAAATTGGTCCCTGTATAAAGGTAATGTTAAATTACTAATAGGCCAACAAGGAAACCACTGTCATCTAGGGATGGCAACAGATACAGGTGGGCACGGGTTGTAGCTATCCACTACCCGTTTCGAAATAGGAGAGCATTACCCATACCCCTGTCTCGTATGGATACCCGCATGCGGGTTTTTCGCGGGTAATTCTGGGTACCCGTGGGTTTCTTATATTATCAATGAATTTCTAACTTCCTACTATTATGTTTCAAATGATATGAAAGTTAATTATTTTTGTGCCTTTTGATTGAATATTTGGCAAAAATACTAAATTTATTGGAGTTTTCTACTTGTGTGATTTGCTATTCCCATTTCCTTAATAAAAAAAATATATTTTTATTTGCAAGACATGTGTGTTTCTACACATGTAATGATATTTGTAGGGTGTTTCAACACCAAATTCAATAAAAGATGTAAACAAAGTAAAAGGAAAAGATGTACATAGTGTAATGAAGGTTAGGGTAGTATACTTTTATTTTAATTAAAGGTAATATAGTAATCATATAAATAACGGGTACTCACTGACACGTGTACTATAATACTCATGCCTGTCCGTATGTACTACGAGTATTTTTAAAAACCCATTAGTAAAACTCACGGGTACTCATTTGTGATCCGTGCCTGTGCCCGTACGGGTTTTACATGCTGGTACCCACGGATTCAGATTTTTTGCCATCACTACTGTCATTAGACTCACAACAGTAGTAATAAGCCCACTACTATGACAGTACATGTTAGCCCGCATCGATAGCCGAAAGAAATTGTCGTCAGAATACAAAGTGATTGGGGATAAGTAAATTTCAGAGTTAAAAGAGGACAATATATAAAAAATGTAAATTTAAATAATAATGATATGACAGTTGAAATTAAAAAAATGCAAGAGTGATAAATTTTCATTGTTAGTAATTTAATATTATATTTATGCAGGGACCAATTTCAGCAACAGTTAAATCTAAGGGGTAATTAGGAAGCAAAAAATAGTTTATGATAGTTACTTGTAAAAGCCATAAAGTTTAAGGGGATTTTTTTTTGCATTTTTCCCAAAATAAAAATTCTGATTTATGTCCTATGTTATTCTATATGATTCTGAATCAACCTTTGTCATTTACAATAAACAACTACAGATTAAGTTCAATTCTAAACTTGGTAAACAACGGGATAGAGTGGAGAAGTACCCAGAGAATAAGAAATGCATTTGAACTAAAGCCTATTTCTTAGGCATCTTCTGAATAAAAATTGTAAAGCAAAAAATTAACATGAAGTTTAGTGCCGCCTATTGTTCAGTTAAATATAATTGATTTGTTATATTTTAAGAAAGAAAAAAAGGAATATTTAGTTTTACCATATTTTGGGAAGTCCATAAAATTAAGAGGCATAAATGGCCCCTTAACTGTTTTCACTGTATTTCCACTATAGTAGAAATTGTTGATTTATTGTCATGTGTTCATTTACCCATCTAATTAGTGAAATTACACAAACCACCCCTTACTTTTCTACACCTACACAAACCCTTCTAATTTTTATATTTTCATTACACTGACTACTCCTGCATGACAATTAAGTGTAATTTTTTTAAACAAAAAATGTGATAAATACAATTAAGTTAAACAAAAGATGATATATTATGGAGACAAGTCCAAATAATATATGAGTTGATACCTCTATATTATTTTTGGTTCGTTACGATATAATATAAGAGCGATTTAAACAATATATCTTTAGAATTGTTGATGCATTTTGTAACAAAAAATAATAAAGATACATTGATTTGTATATTATTTGGACTTTTCTCCATAATATATCATGTTTTGTTTAACTTAATTGCATTCATCACATTTTTTATTTAAAAGATTATATTTATTTCTCATGCAGGGGTGGTTAGTGTAATTAAAGTATAAAAATTAGGGGGATTTGTGTAGATGTAGAAAAGTGAGGGATGGTTTGTGTAATTTCACTAAAACTCAGGGGGTGTCAGTGTAATTAACTTTTTACATTACTATGGGATATAACAACCAAATTTGATATTTCCGAACTTTCGTTGAAAATGTTGCATTGGATGGGCGAACACACTAGACAACATAGAGTTAGGAATGAATGCATTAGGGAGAAAGTTGAGGTAACTCCTTTTGTAGAAAAGATGGTAGAATCATGCCTTAGATGGTTTCGACATATGTAGAGGATGTCATTATAAGACCTAATATGGAAAGTAGATCAAATGAAGGTCAGTCCAATTTTTAGAGGCAGAGGGGGGTTAAGAAAAACCATATGCAAAACTATTAGGAAAGATATAGAGAACAATGTTTTTTCAATAGACATGATTTATGATAGATCATTATGACTTTGACCATGTAGCCGACCCTCCTAGTGAAACTAATGCTTGATTGTTGTTGTTGAAAGTATAATTCATACACACACACATATATATATATATATATATATATATATATTTTGCATTTAAGCTTATATGTTGTATTACATACCTTGAGCATTATGATTGTTTTGAATTATTTCAGTTTTACAGTCACTGGATCAGGAGGCTAGAAAAAATCTCACACCATCAAAGTTGAGAACAAAGGCCGCTAAATTTGCCAAAGAAACTGTTAAAACTCAAATGGCATCTTTTAAGGTCCTTTTTTTTGTCTGCACTTTGCTCTGTCTTTTCCATGTCGTTGTAGCTGAGTACATTTTGCTGTTATAGATGTCTTGCAAGTAATATCTACGGTTGACTTTTCATTTTACTCTTGTAAATATATCTGTGCCTTGAACATGTTACTAATTGTTTGCAGCGCTTTGGAGTATGGGCAGACTGGAATAATCCGTATCTCACTCTAGATCCAGAATATGAAGCTGCCCAGGTAGGCTAGTAAAAATGTGGATGTTCTATTCATCATGTGTCATAGATTTGAAAATTTGTCTTTACTTCAAGTGTTTGGATTTTTGTGCTATGAGAACTCTAGTAGAATGATCATAAATAAAGTTTGAAAGATTGCTGAGTCTGCTTTAGTGATGAAATTTTCTTTGCACCTGACTGCCATTGTGCCCTAATGGTTGTCATCAATATATAGTCCTGATAATTTGTGTCTCATAATTTGCTAGATTGAAGTATTTGGCCAGATGGCCTTGAAGGGCTACATCTACAGAGGTAAAAAACCTGTTCACTGGAGTCCCTCGTCACAGACAGCACTTGCTGAGGCTGAGTTGGAGGTAATTTGACTATGTTCAATACCTTGTCTAATGTCTACAGTAGTACACTATGGAACCTAAGTTAAATACTACCTATGCAGTATTGTATCTTGGTCACTTAAGCATGCATGCACACAAATTTTCTGTGTTTAAAGTATTTGGTCGAGGTTAGAGTATTTATGTTACAACCTATTTGGTTTCTGTAGTATCCTGAAGGACATGTTTCGAGAAGCATATATGTCATTTTCAGAGTTGTGAGTGCTCCTCAAGTGTCAAGTGACCTACTACAAGAATTTCCAGATTTATGGTTGGCCATATGGACTACAACTCCCTGGACTATTCCTGCAAATGGAGGTAAGTTTCCCATTTTATTGCATTCACCATGTTAGCTCATGACTTGTGATTATCTTGCTTATTGCTCTTGCTAGCCATAGTGGTCGTTATTTCTACATACCTCTCTTCCGAATTTCTCAGTGATAAACAGAGATATATTGAATTCTTTGTCTATTCATCTTTAATTTTTCAAAAAAGAACATTTGATATGCTCATATAGCCACTATATTTGTATATTTTCAAGTATTTGAAATGTGAAGATATAATTCATTTTTCTTCACAGTTGAAAATGCACTGATGTAGACTTCGAGCAAGGTCGTAACTCTTTTTCGGTTAAAGTATTTTTACTTGTTTTGTTCCTCAATACCTATGGAAAAGAAAGTAATGGAAAAGAGGGAATTAAATTGCTTGGGTGCACGTTTTTCTCTTCAGAAACATTATTTCTACATTTATGGATGATAAATTGCTGAAACACAAAAGTAGTCTACATTGTAAGAACAAAATAACTTTCAATTGTTGGGTACAATAACCACCTACTAATACTTTTGTAGTCATTTAAATGTTTTAATTTATATATGCTAATCTTTCTCTTCATGTGTGCTTTCTACGTTCTATTCTCAGCTGTTGCGGTAAATACGAAGCTTGAATATGCTGTCGTTGAAGTAGAACCATTAACTGAACATGCTTCTTCATCTGTTGAAACCAGAAAGAAGAGGCTTGGAAATGTTTTGAAGGATGAGAAGAAGCTGTTTCTTATTGTTGCTTCAGAACTTGTGCCAAAGTTAGAGGCTAAGTGGGGTGTGAAGCTTGTTGTCAAGAGAAGACAGCTGGGTTCTGACTTGGAAAACTACAGGTTGTTGGCAGCATAAAAGTGTGTTAAAAATCTTATTATCTTCAATATAACTGGGAAATAATTTTTACTAAGGGTATTATTTGTTTGTGGTCACAGATACATCCATCCAGTAGATAATACAGAACGGCCAGTTGTAATTGGAGGAGATTATATTACGACAGAAGCTGGAACAGGACTGGTCCATACAGCTCCTGGACATGGTCAGGAGGATTATGTGACTGGTCAGAAATATGGGCTACCCATAATTTGTCCGGTAGATGAGAATGGGATATTTACTGAAGAAGCCAGACAATTTAGTGGGCTTGATGTTCTTGGTGAAGGCAACACTGCTGTTGTGAAATATTTGGATGAAAATTTGTCACTCATCATGGAAGAATCATATGGTAAGTTATTTCTATCAGTCATCAATAAAAATCTATTAATCCTCTACCATTAATTATAGACTCTCATCACCATAGGTCTCTTCTCTTGTTTTCTGATTTAGAACACAAGTATCCATATGATTGGCGAACAAAAAAACCTACAATATTTAGAGCAACAGAGCAATGGTTTGCATCAGTAGAGGGATTTCGCGATGCTGCTATGGATGCTATTGGCCATGTAAAATGGGTTCCACCGCAGGTATTCTATTTTAAGGTTTTTGTTGCTATGTAGTTCTATTTATTTTTTAATTTATTCTCTTATAGATATGCACTTATCATATTTAATGCTATCTGTTGCTGTTATACATAAATTGCTTAGGGAGAAAATAGAATCTCGGCAATGACCTCGAGCCGCTCTGATTGGTGTATATCACGACAAAGGACATGGGGTGTCCCTATTCCAGTTTTTTATCATCTCCCATCTAGAGAACCTCTCATGAATGAAGAGACAATTGACCATGTCAAATGTAAGTCCAAAAATTAGCTAAGTCTTGTTTTCTTATTTGTCAGCTCTGAAGTTAAGAGTGTGTGTGTGGATATCTTTTTACCGGATTGATAGAAGTTATACTTCAATTATCAGTAAATACAAACAAAATTTATTTCCCATAGTCAAATATTCTAAAGTTGCTTATTTGCTTCTGGTCTTCTAAAGCTTGTTGGTCCTATGAAATCAATACATCCTGATATTCATCTTTTGCTTTTCCTTCTGAAACTGTCAGCTATTATATCCCAAAAGGGAAGTGATGCATGGTGGTACATGCCAGTAGAGGAACTTCTACCGCCTAAATACCGTAATAAAGCAGTTGAATATGAAAAGGGAACTGACACAATGGATGTATGGTTTGATTCAGGTAAAGCAGTATTCTGGTGCCAGATAATTTTAACAGTTTCACATATACGTAGTTCTTTAAGTTCCTCAACCACCCTTCTTACCACTTTCCTGCTCAGGAACGGTAATATAAATTTTGTATTACCTAAAATGCTTTTTGACAGTAATAACTACTACTTATAATTGAGATCTTATTCAGTTCTTTCCCATAATTGCATAACACATTAGATTGGTATCTTGCTACTCTTTGGACCACAGCGGCTTTAACCTAGGACCTTAACCATACTCCCTAAGCCCATCTACCTGAGCTAATCCCGCTGGTATATAGTTGTCCACAATTTTATTTCATTGGTTCTCTCTTTGAAGTTGGTATGCCTTGAATGTTCACTTTTGCTACAGGTTCCTCTTGGGCTGCAGTCTTGGGGAAAAGAGGTCCCCTTAGTCTTCCTGCAGACTTGTATCTTGAAGGAACAGATCAACATCGAGGGTGGTTTCAGAGTTCATTGTTAACTAGTATAGCCACAAGAGGTAATAGATTTATCGAATATTTTCACTATCATGATTATCTTTAAGGTGCCACTTGGCACATGGCGATGTTTGTTTGCAGAAGTACATTGTCCTTTATATTATAGGCCAACAATAGGATGCTTGTGGGTGAGAATGTCTTTATATGTTTATATTGGTCAGATCAGACAGTATAAGTCTGTCATGATTGTCTGGTGCAGGGAAGGCTCCATATTCTTGTGTTGTAACCCATGGATTCGTATTGGACGAGAAGGGCTTAAAAATGAGCAAGTCTTTGGGTAATGTTGTGGATCCACGAAGTGTAATTGAAGGAGGTAAAAATCAAAAGGTCAGTTGTGTTGATGTATTATTTAAAACATTGCTTCTGGAACTGTCAAATCTATCATTTCCCTTTATCAAAGTCATGGTTCAAGGTTTTATTCATTGGCATATTCTCAGGAAGCACCTGCATATGGAGCTGATATCCTCCGACTCTGGGTTTCTAGTGTAGATTATACAGGTGATGTGATGATTGGCCCTCAGGTTATTCGTCAAATGTCTGAGATTTACAGGAAGTTACGGGGAACTTTGAGATACCTCTTGGGAAACCTTCATGATTGGAAAGTAAGTTCATATTCCGTGGCTGAGGTTAAATGATTTTCCCTTTCCTGAAATTGCTGAATATTTTAAATATTTGCTGAATTTATTCATGCCTACTTCTTTATATCTTTTTCCTCTTCATACTTCTTATTTAGTAATTGTCTTATTGACAGACAGATTATACTGTTCCATACAATGAACTTCCCAGGATTGATCAGCATGCACTATTCCAGCTTGAAAATGTTGTCAAAAACATTCAAGTGAATTATGAAAGTTATCAGTTTTTCAAAATATTTCAGGTAATTCATTTTGGATCCTGGTTAAATATTCTATTTATTATGTGTACGGTATTTGTGCTTATGCTCAATGTCTGTGTGGGTGTGCATGGCAGATTGTCATATCATATCTAGCTTTGTGATGATGACTCAAATTATTGCTAAGAGGAACACGTGCTTCTTTTTATTGTATTTTTTATTTAATAAAAATTGGAAATGATCAGGATGAAAAGGGTGAACCAGGACATAGTATTCACTATTCACCCCTTAAGGGTTTACATAAAAATTTGGAATCTGTTTTCTAAGCATGATAATTGTCATATAATATAACTGATTTTTTTCTCACCTTATTTTATGCGAACAATTTCCGTGCTTTTTTTTGTCTTCCCATCCTCAGATTTTACAGAGGTTTGTCATTGTTGACCTGTCAAATTTCTATTTTGATGTTGCCAAAGATCGACTATATGTTGGGTAAGTGTCTCTACTTGATGTTCTCTCACTTGTATCCTATATGTGCATATGCAAATGCTATTATGGACAGATATTTGGATTTTGATATGCACAACAACACAACTTTGCATGTGTGACAACTGACAATACAAAAATATAGATGTATCATTTTTACATTTTTCTATATTTTTATGTTTGGTCTCATTAGACTTCTCTTTATGCCTATATTCTGCAGTGGATCAACAAGTTATACAAGGAGAAGTTGCCAAACAGTTCTTGCAGCTCATCTCCTTTCCATTGTGAGAGTAATAGCACCAATATTGCCCCATTTAGCTGAGGATGTGTGGCAGAATCTTCCTTTTCAGTATACCACTGAATATGGTTCTGTTGCTGAATATGTATTTGAATCAAGATGGCCCACCTTGAATGAAAGATGGCTTGCATTACCTGCTGAAGAAATTGATCTCTGGGAAAAGATTCTTGAGGTACACTCTCTAAGTTTCAAATAGATAATCTGATTTCATTTTAATTAATCATGACAGAATTATAGGTTGAAATTCTTCTAAACAAGATTATTGGAGGTCATGAAGGAGTAGCTTATAATTGATTTTTTGTCGAATTTTCTAAAATGAATAAATGCCAAATTACATATATGTTCTATCTTAGTGTATCTGGTACCAAATGAACAATTTTTTTCCAGCTGAGAACAGAGGTGAATAAAGTCTTGGAGGTTGCTCGTACTGGAAAATTAATCGGTGCCAGTTTAGATGCAAAGGTTCATATTTATACCTCGGATGCCAGCCTGGCATCCCAACTATGTGAACTATGTGCAGCCGAAACTGATGCCGATACATTAAATCGTCTATTCATAACATCTCAGGTATGTCTATAACTAAAAGTCATGTCACTTTCAGTAACTAGTTGACAAAATGATGAAAATTGATGATGCAAGTTTTAATTCCTTATGGGCTGCTACAGGCAGACAAAGCTATTTCCAAGCCATAAGATTATATGAAGCATTATTATAGATGCATGATATAGATGCTATGCAACATTGATATGTTGACACATGTATACAACAATTCTTAAAATGAAAAGACACGATATGGCTAACATACAACACATAAATTTAATATATGCATTTGATTTTGATGCTTAGTCAGTGTAAATTAATATATGTTGCCAACCAATCATATATCACCTGTTGTATGTGATTAAACATTTTTAGTAATGTGGCAATATATGATTGGTTCGTAACGTAAAAAACCTGTACACTGAAGGTGCATCACAATACTCTTCTGGGCACTAAATTTTAAGCTTCGGGTATTTTACAATTGTACCCTCTGGATAACTTTGCCCAAAAGTTAACGTTTAACCATTTGTATTTGAAAAATCCATTCAAAGAGAGAGAAAGAAAGCAAAACAAATTTATGTCTTGTATGAGGTGAAGCCATTTATGCTTACCATTACTCTAGACAAGTGGTTTGTTGACTTCTCATCATGAAGTAACATGGGTTTGTTACCCACTTATACCACTTAGAGAGTGAGTCTCGGTGCAACAGTAACAATACATACATATGCCCTTCGCAGACCTCATTAAGTGGGAATCTCATGCGTTGACCCCCCTATGTGGTGAAGCCATTTGAAGTACACAAAGCCATATTAATATAAACTTTTAATCTCATTATTTAGATTGTTGTCACATGTTTAATTGGTAACATGCAGGTTGAGATTCTTTCTTCATTGGAGGATGAACATAATGCAAATATACCATATAGTGGTGAATGCTTAATTCAGGGAAATAGTAAAGTATGGATTGGAATATCTAGTGCTGGTGGTTCCAAGTGTGAAAGATGTTGGAATTATTCAGAGCATGTTGGTTCATTTTTGGACCACCCTACCCTTTGCACACGCTGCCATGATGTTGTGTCTGTTCAGATGCCCCCTCAAGTAGCTCTAGTTACTTAAGGTTTTAAAGGGCATAAAATTTGTTTGAATTATAACTTCAATTTTGTTTTCTAATTATGAAAATAATTTCATTCTTGGATTTTAAATTTAACCACTTATCATTCTTGGACATTAATATTACCAATAAATCAAAGTTCAACTCTTTTCCATCTCCTAAATTGATTTGCAGATTTGCCAATGACAGTTTATGTGTAGTTCCTCTTAGACTAGATCATAAAAAATGTGCTTTACAACAATGTTATGGAATATATGCATACTTTGTTTAAACTAAGATTTTGTTATGGAATATGCATTGTTTGTTTTTAAAACATATTTTGATGTTGATGCTTACTTCATTACGTTTCTATCCTTCTTTTTTTTCCATTTCACCTGATTATCAATAAAATTACCGATTTTTTTAAATATTTTATTATTGGATAAAGTGTTTAAAAGGTAATATATCTCCATTTACTAAGAAATTGGAGAGGATGTTACTCAAAATAAAATTTGGTTTTATAAATGAAATAATTTAATAGGAATGATTTTGCTAGAATTTTTTGAAAAGAATGTATAGCTTTTATATTTTACAGTTAATGTATATATATTGGGGATGACTACTTTAAAGTACATTTTACTTAAAGGGCGTAAGTTTAAAAGATTGAATATAATAAAATAATAAATGGTTGAGATAATTATCTCTATTATTAATTAGGTATGGTTTCATTAATATCACATTGACTTTATAAAGAGATCAATAGTCATGTATTGTGCCTGAGGTGATAAACATTCAAATATAAAGTTTCATTCACAAAACAAAATGTCTTTCACAGCTCGGAGCACATATGAAATTCTATAATCAATGTCATTTTATGAATGGTCAAAAAAATATTTAAAAATTAAATTTTAACTTTAATATATTTTTTTCAACCAATCATATATTTATGACATATAGAGTGTCAATAAGTGTTGGATAACAGATGTGCATTCTTTACCCCTAACTTTATCCGACACCCAAAAAAAAACTATATTAATTGGATGGCAATTCAAAAAAGCACACTTCTATATAAAAATGGAGATAAAACAGTCAAACTAAGACTTTATTGATAAAAACTGGAATCATAGGGTCCCTTATTGCTTATGTTATCTCTAAAACCAATTCATTGTAAAATCTTGTTATCATCCATTACATGCCAATACCAATATTATTTGTACAATCCAAACAATGGGACATGTTCGTTCTAATCCACTCCTTTCATTACCACAAATCCAAACATGGTCATAATCATGTAATGTTAAGAGGATTATCTACTGTGAAACCAAAAAAAGTAAGTTTAGTTGCAACCCTTTGTCACTTCTTTTGCAATTTACCACCTGTTTAAGATTTCAGATTTACATCGAATGACTTGATCCATGAAAAAATATACTCCCACATTAGTCCCTCAAACTTTCAAACCGTGCACAAAATGGTCTCTCTGCCCCTCATTTAGTCATCATCAGTCAACCTTCATTTTTTTAATTTTACCAAGAGTATCCACTTTCCCTATAGATAAAAAACTAATTCTTTTAGGTGTAAAGTTATATCTCCCAACAAATGTCATTCACAGAAATCAAACATTTAACATTTTGGTCATTCCGGAAATCTAGCAAAGTCTTACACTAATAAATTATCATCTTATTACTACTCAACCCTCATTTGATAAACAGTTTTGCCTATGTGACATTAAATGGTGCCAGCACCAATAAATGCCTAAAATTGTCCTGCATATATTTTGTGCTCTCACTTTTAGTCACCTAAAAATACAGTCAAAATAGTCCCTGAAAAATTCAAACGTTGGACAATTGGTCCCTCTCTTCCCTAATTCACAACCACCATCACCTCACAGCTCGCTGCTACCACCTTCGATCTCAACCTGAAGAATTAACCCTGGTGGAGACCTTGACAGTGGTGAATCAAATCTGAATGATGAAACAAAATTGAAGTAGGTGAAACTTTATGATATGTTTCCCTTCAATATATATCAACAATTTCATGTTTAATGCAGTTTTTATATATAGTTGGCTCTCTTGATTTGTTGCTCTACTTTTACAATTGAAATGCAATAATACGTAAAAATATGGAGATGTAATCTCCAACAGCACTTGACCCCATCTTAGCAGATTCAAGATCTAATATTGTAATTTTACACAAGCTCTCAAGTTCATCAGGATCACTAATAACGTAATTATGTATTCAATCTATTTCTGGTTAATTGAAGATGCAATCAAATGCAGGATCTGGTTAAGTAAGATACAATCAAATACAGGATCTAATCTAAGATGCAATCGAATACAGGGGTCTGGTTAAACTAAGATGAGATCAAATACAGGATCTAGTTAAACTACGATGAGATCGAATACAGGATCTGCAGCACAACCACACGCAATACATAGCAAATAAAGACAGACATGATCCCCTCAACTTGCTGCAGCGTGGTTGTTTCATGTTACAAACACATGGACTCGGGTAAGTATTCATCAACTTCAATTCAAGCATTCTTCATCTGTGAGTCAATGGGAGCACATGAATTAGGTGAAGGCTGTTGTTGCATTAGCTCATCCAAATCATCAGATTGGATGTGTATATCCTGTCAAAGAAGCTAATTGTCACTGACATCGCTAATGCGGTTAAAAGGAATTCTTTTTGCTAATTATATATGTGCATTCAAAAAATTGGATTGCATTGCTCTTAAAATGCAATTTAATCAACCTACATACTGTCCTAGAGGGCTGGGAGCAGCAAAGGTTCTAGCACCTTTTTATGGGTTAATTCCAATTTAGGAAGTTCTCCCAATCAAATTTCCAAAAAAAGAAAAAATGCAACCCCAGTAAACGAGGCTATCACCTGGTGGGGGGCTGGAGAAGTTAGATGTACATAGTCTTACCATCGCAAGCAAAGACGTTGTTTCCAAGTCCCAAAAAAATTTCCAATTAAGGAAAAACTAAATCAAATCCTGATTTGAGTCATATAGTAGTTAGTTTGGTTCATCATTTTCTGTGAACATGGACTAACCATAGTTTCCAACTTTACCTAAAATCATCATTCTTATTCAGAATTTGAAGTCAAAGTGAACACAGAAAGAGAAATGGATGGAAATAAATTCAATACCTCTGTTGATAAAAGTGGTTGATCTTGGGTTAATGGATAAGCTTGTGGTTGAGACATTCTATAGTAGGGTTCTTTTAGATCAAGTTTACAGGATGATGTTTGAAGAATCCCTCCTTGTTCAGCACCAGGTCCCCATGATTTAGCTAAATGCAAAGTGAAACTTGTTCATCCACTGCATGGTGCAAGCTCCAGTGTAGTAATAAGGAAAAAGATAAAAGACAATTACGAACCTGACAATGTTAAATAGATAGTATAACTCTGAGCATTGTGAGCGATCAAGTGCAGCCGGCCAGTAATTTCTTGTCCAGCCATGACATATATTGGCTGAGAGAGAACACAGCGTAACTGATACCAATGTGTTGTAGGTGAACCTGGGGCGGTGGTAAGCCACCTTTGCACGGTACTGTAGATTTGGAATAAATGTGTGACAAATCAACTGATAGGAAAAATCATAAAACCTTGATGCATGCAAAGGCGGACAAGATCATATTAATAGACAATCGATTACCTTCCGTTGAAAAGTACATCAAACCAGCATGCCAACCCATGTACTCTAGTACCCACACTGGATATGAATCTGAGAGGAATGTCAATTTCATATAGCTCTTCTTCCTACAGAAAGAAATGTGATTTGAATACACACATATCCTAGACAACTTTAATTCAAGCATTCAAAGAATACAAGTATCCCTAAAATAAACACAACCAAGTTCCTAACCAGAAGTAGACCAATTGCAAAACATAGCGACATGTAACCCCAAATACATGGATAATTTGCTAATAAAATTTCAAAAAAAAATCTTCAGAAGGACAACTCAAAAATGCAAACTGCCAGATGACAGAGACTTCAATTAAAAAGGGTTTCTGACTGGAAATTTGTCACCTCACAGGAAATCTATCATGTGGAATACTACAATAATAATTCATATTAAAATAAATCAGCTTACTTCATGAAAAAGTGGAAATTATTGGAATCAACAGAAGCTCAGGAAAATAAAATAACCTCAGCAATTAAAAATGGACAACTGAGAGCTGGATAATACATACCTTTATTTTAGTAAAGTCTATCACGTGGAACATTGAAGGAGCTATTAACAACCTTGGATCAAAAGCATCCACTACAGGCTGTATGGAGAATAGAAAAAAGATGAGTGGGAAGAATATAACATACAAATTTTGCCGACACGTCATAAATTTTAGTAACCACAACAGTCCAATGAATATTTCGAGATGGCACACAAACACCAAGAAGAAATCCCTAGAGGCAGAAGGCAACTACTAATAGCTAACAAACATGGAATTGTTTGAAAGAATTCAAAAAGTAAATAGATCATCTCAAAAGAGCACTAAACTAATATAAAGCTGCTTATAGAACAACTGAAAGCATACATGATACCACGCAATCATCTTCTATTCATCACCTTGCTATGTGAATGCCAATCGAAATCCTATGTTCAATCTCCAGTTTGAAAAAGACAAACAATGGTGCGAAAAACAGGTGAAATTGCCAATTTTATCCTTAAAATACATTTCTATGCCTACACCATTGTCCTCTCTAAATAAACTGATTTTATAATCTCCAGAAGCATCATGACGTAACCATTAAGAAAATGAAAATGGATGGAAAGCTTTGATAAACTCAGTAGCATGAAAAAATATTCACATATAACCTTTTTCTAATGTATGGGGATCCCCAAACAAACCTTTTATGCAGCAATGTCCAAATTCAGCCTAACCATTGTAGAATCAATTAGTAACCTTCAATAGATATTTGAAGCCAACCTAGTATGATATGATTACCTGAGAAAAGTACCCTTGAAATGCAGTACCGTGCAAAGGTGTCAAATCAACCCCATAATAGTTTTGTTGCTGCCAAAACATGGACTGAAATAGAACGATAGGGATCAGTGAGTTACACAAACATGAAGAAAAAAATAGTATACCTAGAGAAAGAGAAAAAACAGTCAGAAAATAAGGAAAACTTATCTTATTAATTATCAGTTAAAAAATGATACAAACCAACAACTAGCAATTGGGATTCAGGGATTGTGCAAACCCAAAACAAATTGGGTTGTTTTGAGTGTTACAAAGCATTTCAAATGAGGGACATTGGGTGTAAGGGGTGAGGTGCGAGCCAGTTATAGTATGAAGGTATTCGGAGAGAGGCATTCTGGAATATCATGGGTATTCGTTGTAGGCATAGTTGAGGAAGAGTTACTCTCTTAGTGACCATTGCTCCACAGAACATCTCAACTAAGATCATTCTTCCCTACTGTATTAATTATACTACCCGTGATTATTAAAAGATCACACATATGTTTCCATTTCTGCTCAGTCTGTCTGAGTTAATTCCTATCACTGTGTGACTGTGTACACATGCACACACAATGCTTTCAGTGTATCATACTTCTTAGTGGTATGTACATGTGTGTAGTGTGTATTGAATGAAATATGTAAAAGAGATGTTGAGAGAAATATGCATGTGTGTGTGCCAAGACACATATAACATAGTTACGCACCTTGTTAGCCATTTCAACAAACAAATATTCATCACTGAATGGGGCCATGTGAATCCTACAACAGTAATAAATTCAGGGTTAGGAGTAGACAAATAGTGTTGATATAATTCATTTGCAAACTTTAAAATCCTAACCATAAGAAGTTCAAAACAAAATGTAGGTGTAAGCATAAATGAAACATTATTTAAACAGAATTTCCTTGCATATCATTCTGAACTGCCATTGAAATTGAATGATTGTTACAATCCGGAATAATAGCTAATTTGATTTTTTTTGTCTTTCTTTTGGGGACAATCAATTTAAATGGAAGATAACTACCGGTCAATGACTTGCCATTGTAGAATCATATCATCATAATCACACATGGGAATTGGTCCTCTCACTACATGTTTTTTCTTGTCGTGTGGAGGAGAGATAATCACAGAAAATTTATTAGTGGACCCAAAAGATCTTAACTTTTTCAGCATCACTCTCCTCTACATGACCACATGACAAAAAAAAGCACATGAGAGGGTCCATTCCCATCACACATAATAGTACCAATGCATCAAAACACAGAAAGGCAGAAATGATGCTTTGAAGTTTAATCATGCCTTCCCACTGTAGGAAACATTTTCCCATTAGGAGAGAGAAACCTATCTCTGGCAATGACATATGACTCCAGCATTCTTTCATTAACTAACAATGTGCCTGCACAACAACAGAGAAAATCCCCAGCTTATAAATTACCAACAATGTGGTTAAAAAATATGCTAGATCCCATTTTACACTGGCATTTCAATTCCTATCTTTTTATGACAACTTATTTCTACACCACAAAGTAAAATTTATTGACAAAAATGTAACCAAACTTAAACATGGAATATCATTCTAAAGATTGACTGATGAAGTAGAATATGATCTTACCCATGGGCTCAGATATCAGAATATCTGCTTTCTCTGGCAATTCAACATCCTCAACTTTGCCTTTAATAACCTATATATACAAATATTACATGACACATTGCACTGAATAATCAGATAACCAATGAACAAAGACTTTAGCAGAAAACTAGGAAAAATATCTTACGGTAATTCGTTGACCCAGCAAAGGGTTCCCAGCTATAAGTTTCTGAGCGTATCCTGCCATTTCAGATGCTTCCACAGCATAAACATGTTTTGCACCAGCCTGAATGATAAAAACTTAGGAGAATGTTTTGGAAGGAGGGAGCAGGGAGACACCCAGAATTTTCATTTAATTAGAAACAATCACAATTAATATGTGCCACAAATAGACTTAGGCAACTAAGGCATTGAGCTACCTGAGCAGCAAATAATGACAAAATACCACTACCGGCACCAACGTCAACAACTACACGACCTACGAAGTCAGTGCGGTTCTCCATAACTGCAGCATAATAGGATCCTAAAACAAGATCATAAAGAATTTATCAGGTAAATATATATGTATGACTAAAAATTAAGACAAAACAACACTAGAATACAATTAGCTACAACCTGTCCTCACATAGTCCTGCAACATATTTTGCTGATGCAGAAGTTGTCCATAATAATGAAAATACATTTTCGCAGAAGATGACTCTATCTTCTGATCAAATTTGCTTGTAGAAGTTATTACATCAGTTCCATTTGGTAAGTCTCCTCCTGGATTAAAACAATCATATATGTAACTAAACAAATATTATATATTAGCAATAAAAAATGAAATGTAATCATATGCATGCAATCCTTTTTTAAAAGGGGGGAAATGAACCAATGGAAATCATTTATCACGATTCATGAGAACCTGTCTCTAAAGACCAGTTTTTTTGTACTACCAAGAGTATCCCCTCACCCTATGTGTAAGGAACTAATCTCTTTCGGGGTGTATGACTGTCCTTCTCAACAAGTGTCACTCCCAAGAGTCGAACCCTTGACCTTTTGGTCTTTCTGGGGATCTAACAATGCCTTACACCACTAGAGGAACGCCTTGTTGGTCAAATACCAGTTAAGGCAATGGTTATATTAAGAAAAACACAAAAAACAGAGCATGGAATGATGGCAATATAAAATCCATTTTACCATCCAGATAACTTTAAAGAATGTTGAAGGATAACAAAAATTTAAAACAATAATAAACTATTAAAGAGCAATTACTGCACACTTGCATCCTAATTTCCTAAGTTTTGACTATATATTATATATGAAAATAAGTAATATTAAGTTGGTGTATAAATGTTATGCAAACCAAATTTAAATCAACCCTAAAGCAATTCTACAATTATGTCAACACAAATTCCCAAAGCAGCACCTTGAACATTGAATTTTTTCTTCCCTTTTTGGAATACACAATGGAAGGCATCACTCTCTTCCTCATTTCTAAACTGGATAGCCACTCCCTTGGAATATGATGTCTGGTTCAAAAACAGCACAGTAAAAAGGAATAACTATGTGACAGTACAGCAAAGAATTAAGAAAGGAACAATGTACCATGCAATAAAACAACTTAGGATCTAAGCATCAATTAGATCATATATACCCCCGTAGCAGTAGTATAAGATTATGATTCATTTGTTGTACCTGTTTGCCAGTATCAGACCCTTCCAGCAGGCAAACCGATCGAACGGGACCTAACTTGAATAACTGTAAACCATAAATGTGCAACAATCTTTCAAGATTCATAATCAAACCAATCATATCAATACATCATTTACTCCACAGTTCAATAATAAGCAGCACATAGTTGAGGTGTTCAGCAATAATGACAACCAAAACTTATTAAACTCAAGTTTCTCAAATGCCATATTTTTAAAATATATGTATAATTTTAACTTGGCCCCTATAACTAACTTCTTTTTCTCACTAGATGGGGTCGGCTACAACACTATTGTTGGATCCAACCGCGGCCAAGGAGTCTCCAAGGCTCCAACCACTAGGGAGTCTCATTGTTACCAGGCATGGGAAGAGTGATGAGTCATCCATAAGTGAAACACAAAGTCTTAAACCAAAACCTTAAGGCAATAGTTTCATGCGTCATTTTCCACTTATGAACTTTTCCCCTTATAAAATCTTCCTCTTATAAGTTTTTCCGCTCATAAAATCTTTTGTTCATCCCCTCATATTCAATGTGAGATTACACACTTGAATATAACCAAGAACCATAATGCTCTTATTTTTCTTTTGCCTCATCCAATGAAAATCTTCAAGCTCCACTACTAGAAAATTACTATTGGGCATAATGGTTTCCAAGTGACTCTGGCTTAAAGATACTAAAAAACAAAGAAAACTAACAATTTTTTTAACATTGCGGTGCTGCCACTAAACACATTACTTCAGCATTTCAGCTCAAAGAATCAATTTTTAATGTATCTCTATATTATCGGTCTTTTTTTCCGGTGCAATTTTTATTATTACAATTAGCATCATAAAATTCAATCCGCAACCCCAATCGCGGCCACAACATTCGCAACATAACAGCAATGTCAATATTTAAAAACTTCAACAAGAGTAATAAGCAAAGAGAAGAAAGAAGATATGAAATGAACCTGAGCAGCTTGGAGATCAACATGGAGAGGAATCTGATGAGATTCATGCTGAATTCGTAGCTCCGCCGTGGAACCGTCGGAGCTGAAGCGAGCAGTGGCCGGCGAAGAAGGAAAAGAAGGAGAAGATATTTCTGTAACTGATGCCAAAGTGAAGTCTCTGTGGTTCTTGATTTGAGCAACAGAATCGACCATTATTACAAGATTACCCTTATGTTGAAAGAGATGAGTATGTAGGAGTAGGGTTAGAGTGGTGGTGTTGTAGAATGGAAGAAGGGTTTTGATTTCAGGTTTGGGGGTTTTATAGTGATTGTCTCGATAACTGAATCAAATCATGGCTACCATGACGTGTACCCTACTTTTGGATTCTTGTGGAACTCTTGTGAGTATCTTCATTAGCAAATCTATTTCTTGTGGCACAATATACTATTAAGCAACTCTTCACACTAATCATTTTAGAATATAATATAATTATTCTAACAAATTTTAATTGAATTCTTAATTTTTTGTCAATATTTTATAATTTTGAGTATAAAATTTATGTAATGTTGGTGTAAAGATTTATACACATGCGCTTTATCATCCACCATTAATTTAGATTATTTTTTTGAAAATTCAATAACAATTAAATATCAATAGTAAATAATGTAGTGACAGTGTATAAAACTCATACACTATTAGTGCATACATCTTTTTCTCATCTCACAAACTATCATATAATTTTTCTCTCATCTTTTTTTTCTAGGTCCTTATTTACAATAATGTTAGTCTCAAATGAGTATATTGTTAATAAATAAGAATCCTACAATAGTAAATGATAGAAGAAAGTTCTTATGACCATAGAGATGCTATGAGACGTATATTATAAAAAACTTTCACATCTTTATCATAATAGTGTTATATTGATACATTATCAATGTCATGGATTTATACATTACGGTCATTATATCATCTATTATTAAATTAAATGTAAATAGTAAATAATGTATTGATTATATAAAATACTTATATTATTATTACATACATTTTCTTTTTTTCTTCATGTATTATAAAAGGAATTAGTTTAAGTAGTATTATTGTCTATTCACCCCAAATAAAAATTTGAGATTAACACTATGTTTGATAAAGAATAGAAAGTAGAAAGGAAAAAGTGAAAAGAAATAGAGTTGAAGGAAAAAATAGAAAATGATATGACAATTTTCCTATTGAGAGGAAAGAAAATGTATATTTATATATAATTTATGTAAAATGAAATAAATATCCTCGTTACTTATATATATAAAATTAGAGAGTATGTTAATTTTTAAAAACTATATTTTTTTGTTGCAAAATATGTAAATAACTAATTTTTATGATAATATTGATTAATATTTGTTAAGTAACATATGTTATGTTTTTTCTTTTCACTCCATTTTTATTGAGCATACATAATTTTATTATTTATTTGTGACTTGATAAGCAACAAAATTAAAATTAAGTAAACTAATTTCACATAGAAATGAATATAAATAAAAAAAATTCACTACGTTATATTTATTTTCACCTAAAAATATAGAACATTGTTCTTTCAATTTATTCATGGTAGAAGGGTAAAATTGTATTTTTGTATGGCTTTCTTTCCTTTATCCATTTTCTTCACAAGCTATGAAAGGAAAGTTTTTGTGGAGCTCATACATATTTTTTTATTTCCCTTCTATTAAATGATGGAAAATGACATTTTTCAGTGCTTTTCTTTTCTTTCCTCTTCTTTTCTTTTCTTTTCTCGTTTAGCATTTTCCAATACTTTTATTTCCCCTTCTCTCTTTCTTCTTTTAGCATTTTTCACTACTTTATTTTCCTCTTCTTTTCTATAGAACCAAACATGACCTAAGTCTTACATATAGAGAATAATCACATTGAAAAAACTAAGCCTACCTTGTTTTGGATATTATAGTCTTTTGTGGAATATACATACTTATAACTCTCAAAACTCTTTATCTTGAAAATACTGTTACTAAGACTTTGTATAAGACTTTTACAACACACTACTATTAGCTAAAGAAACGTTATATCACCCTCTTCTTTTTTCATAAACTCTTTAATCAATTTAAAGATAACATATGTCACATGTTATATAGACAGTGATCATTTATCCCAACTTGGTGTTGTCAATAAAAAATATTCATTCTTGTATCATTTACCTTATTGAAATAGAACATTATGTGAGATTATATTATTGGGTGAGATTCAGAGACCAAATTAAGACATGTAATTTCCATTTTAATTTAAGACTCTTCACGAGTAAGTTCATTAAATGATAATAGTTGAACCAACTTATCTAGTGGGATTCTGAAATTGAGTATGTAAATGTCATTCATACCTAGATGAAGGGCTTTAGTTTAAGTTTGGTTAGAAAAGAAAATAGAAGGAAAGATAATTGAAGGAAAGAAAAGTATTAGAAAATGAGATAATAATTTTATTGTTTAGTATGATAGAAAATGTAAGGAAAATAAGAGGAAAGAAAATACATATTTATACATAGTATATTTAAAATGACATAAGTACTCTCATTATATATATAATTATATATTTATTGTTACAAATTATGTAACTAAATAATCAATAATATTGATTAACATTTTTTAAGTAACATATAAATTAAGTTTTTTTTTGTATTACCAAGGGTATCTCTTCACTTTTTTGGGTAAGGAAATAATCATTTTTGTGGTGCGTGGATGCCTCTCCCAATAAATGTCCCTAACAGAAATCGAATTCTTGACATTTTGGTCATCCTTGAGATCTAGTGGGGCCTTACACCACTAAACTAACACTTTGTTGGTACAAATAAATTAAGTTTAATATAACAATTTTTGTTTATAAAATTCAATGAAAATCATTAACATCCTATATTTTCTTCTCACCAATGTATCTAAAGAAAGTATTGCTCATTTTTGCACTTACTTTTATATTTTTAACGATCTCACTTCCACACATTTGTGTTTTTTCTTTCTAATTTATTTATTATTTGTCACTTTGTTGGTAATTATAAGTAATTATGTTTCTTTTTTTATTTTCACTCCATTTTTATTGATCATACACAATTACTATTTATTTGTAAGTTCAAAAGCAACGAACATAAAATTAAGTTAACTAATTTTCCATAAAAATGAATGTAAACAAAGAAAGTTCACTATATTATATCTATTTACACTTAGATTATTGCTCTTTCAATTCATTCGTGGTGAAAAGGTAACTTTGGAAGTTTTAGTAGTTTTATCTCCTTTCTTCATTATCTTCATAAACTAGGGACGAAAGTTCTTTTGTGAGATTCATGCATGTTTTTGAACCAAAGGATGGAAAATGACATTTTACACCAATTTTATTTTCTCCTCTTCTCTTTCTTCCCTATCTATTGTGATGTAAATAACAAAAGGAAAAAGACATTTAGATGAAAAAGAAGGTATAGAATGAGTGGAGCATATTGATGAATGTAAAATTATGCTACATTTGCATTGCATTTAGGACATAATTAGGACTTTAGGATTGTTTTTAGCTTTTATTTCTCTTTGTTCGAGTTGAGCGGGTATTTTTGACTATGTTGTGCAGTTTGGATAGATTAAAGCTAAAAAGAGTAGAGATTGTATGCAAGAAGATGAAATTCAGTGTTGATGCTATGTGAAGACCAATTAAAGGGCCAAAAGAAATCATGGATGTTATATTATATTCCTATTTTTTATATTTGTTTTGTTGGGCTTAGCCCAATATTTTATAATTAGGATAAATGAGGGTTCTCCCTCAAGACACTTTACACTTTACATTACAATTTTCTAATTTAAAATTTGGTATTCTCTTCTCCATCACGAGTGAGTAATTCCCTTTGTTTCTAGGATTGGGGTTATGCCCTTTTACGTTCAACAAATATTTTTTCTTACTTCTCTTTCATTGATTGTTGTGATTTGAATCATTAAACTGAGTTTTATTCGTGTAAGTTGTCTGGCCAGCAAATTACACCTCTTAGATACATTGGGGAAGGACCGAGAGATGAACCCAATTATCTGACCATTCAGTTATTCAAACTAAAATCCTAATTCACGAGAGTAGTATTAGGATTCTCGGGGGTTTCTAGAATTCACTTTGGGTTGCTACGAAGTGATTGGATAGAAAGATCAAAGTACAGGATTTGATTGATAACCATACCACAAGAGTATGTGCGACTTCAATTGAGTACATGTGTCAGAGCTCGAGAGAGGATGACATATATCAAAGAGTAATACTCCCTTACAACTTAAAGTTCATGAAAAGGAGTAAAACAAGGATTTGTGAGTGTAAAGGCGACAACCATTATCCTTGGAACTTTTCCTAAATTAGAATTCAATCCATTTTTACTATTTTTATAATTATTCTTGTCAATTGTTCAATTGTTCTAAATTCACTTTTAATTCCTATTTGAGTTAAAGATAAATTAATTGTTATAACTAAAAGAATTTTTCAGTCATCGTGGGATCGATATTTTATTATTTGACAACATAATCATGCACTTGCGATTTGCCTTATCAAGTTTTTGGCACCACTGTCGGGGACTGTGTCAAAATTTCTTTAATTCTCAATTAATTCATTACTTTACTCTAGTGTATTACACGTTTTACTTTTTCTTAGTACCTCTACAGGTTGCCTATTTGGTTTATGCAAAGTTCAAATTACTACTCAGAGTCATAAAGGAATTTCCATAGAAGAAGAAGACAACAAAGAGAAATAACAAGAGAAAGACGTGCACATATACAAAAAATGGTTGAACGAGATGAAAAACCACTTCGCGACTATGTAGCCCCTAATGCTCGTAGTTCACGTCCTAGAATAATCCACCCAACTATTGAGGTCGAGCTTTTCTTTGCCATCTGCTTTGATCCAGATGGTGATGCAAAAACAATTTGGAGGAGGAGCTCATGAAGACCCGAATGTCCATATTGATCAATTCTTGGAATTCTGTGAGACAGTAAGGATTCATGGGTGAAGATTCATGGGGCTTTTGAAGATGTCATTCATCTCCGCATGTTTCCATACTCCCTTAGAGACAGAGCTAAGACATGGCTAAGAAATCAAAATGTTGAAATTCAAGCAACATGGCGAACATTGGAGGAGGCTTTTCTCAACAAATATTTTCCTCCTTCCAAAATTGTGCACTATAGGCACCTCATCCAAAACTTCAGTCAAAAGGATGGGGAATCAATTGTTGAGGCCTGAGAAAGATTAAATGAGCTAACTAAAGCTTGCCCTCATCATGGCATTCCACCTTGGATGTTGGTTCATAATTTCTATAGTAGGCTACACTTTTCATCACAATAATTTTTGGACTCTTCAGTAGGTGGTGCCTTTATGTGCAAAGGAATTGATGTTGCTTCAAAGATCATAGAGAATGTGGCTTCCAATCATCACCAATGGGCTAACAAGAGGAGACATCATCCAAGGAGAGACTCTAGTACATAATATCCAGGAAATCAAATGGAAAAGGTAATTTCCACGTTGGAGAACCTTTCTTAAAGGTTTGGAAAGGTGAAAAAATATCATGCTAATGATATTGGGTCTACTACAACATGTGAGGGGTGTGGAGCAAAAGGGCATGAATGGTCTGATGCAAACAATTCACTGAACTTATACATGGAGCTTGGGCTAATGAACAACCTGAATCATGCAATTACTATAACTATAAGGAGATGAGCGGACAGCAATTCAACCCACCATATAGGCCGAACAATCCCAACCTTTCATGGAAGAGCAATAATACTTTAAATCATCAACATCAGGATGAGCAAGATAATAGGAAACATTCAGCATAGTTTCCACAAGTACAATCTTCTCCTATTGATCCCACTATTATAACATGAATGGAAGGTCAGGAAAAATTACTTACTAACCTTAATAAATTTCAAGAGGATCAAATCATGATTAATAAAAATGTTGCAAATATTTTAAATGTTTTGAATTCTAAGATAGAAAACCTAACCATCTATAGAAAAATGTTAGAAACACAAATTGCCCAACAAGCTAGCAACTTTAATAGGCAAATATGGATGTTTCTAGGACAAACAGAGAAAAAACTCAATAATGAACATTATAAGGCTATCCGATTAAGGAGTGGGAAGGAACTCAATGATGTTCCTTGAACTGAGAATGATATACAAGTAGAAGAGAAACATACTGAGACACAACTCCCTGTAGAGGAACAAAATTCTGAAAATGTGTCTAAGTATGTACCTCCACCACCATATGTACCACCACTTCTTTTTTCCCAGAGAATTGTAAAGGCAAAGTTAGAAAAGAAATATGGAAAATTCTTAGATATCCTTAAGAAATTATATATCGAACTGTCCTTCAATGAGGCACTATAGGAAATGCTTGCGTATATGAAATTTCTTAAAGATATTCTATATAAAAATAGAAGACTAGACAATTATGAAACAATTGCTTTAACTGAGGAGTACAGTGCTTTAATTCAAAATAAATTGCCTCCAAAACTAAAAGATCCTGGTAGTTTCTCTATCCCTTGATTAATTGGTAACACCAATTTTGACCGTGCTTTATGTGACTTAGGGGTGAGTGTGAGCCTCATGCCCTTATCCGTGTGTAAAAAATTGGAAGTAGGTGAACTCAAACTCACTACTATATCACTTCAATTAGCGGATAGATCAGTTAAATTCCCTATAGGCATCTTGGAGAATGTTCCTATCAAAGTTGAGAAATTTTACATTCCAACGGATTTTGTAATACTAGATATGGAAGAAGATGCACAAATTCCAATCATACTAGGTAGACCTTTTTTGGTTACCTTTGGTGCTATAATTAATGTTAAAAATGGAAAACTTTCTTTAAGTATATGGGATGAAAAGGTTGAATCTGATATTGCTAAATCTATTAAACAACCTTCTCTTGAGGACTCGTGTTGTAGGATTGATATGCGGAACCAAATAGTGAAGGAGGAAGTGCCTAAAGTGAAATATGAGAATCTATTAGAGAGAAGCATGCTGGAAGGTGACATTTCAAATTTTGAGAAGGAAGTGTGTAACACCGTGAATTTTCTGTGTATATTTTATTAATTAATTATTTTAACAATGATTAATTTTAGAAATTAATCGGTATTGAATTAGACTAAACCTTAGTTGAGTGTTAGTCTTGTTTTGCGATTTCCTATTTTTTAGTAAATTTTCATAATTTTCTGTGACATAAAGTTTTTGATTGGGCCCGAATTCGCTCGAATTTGGTCTAATAACGTATTTTTGAGTTCCGTAGCTTGGAATCAAATTCCGTTTGCGCCATTGGCTTTGAAATATTATTTCGAGTCAAGATAGACACCAAGTTTGTCCAGAACGCATTTCTAATTATGTTTCACTCCGAATTCCGTGTTTCAAAGTTCTAACCGTAAACTGAAATCGAGAGATTTTTATTATCCGACCGAGTATTAGCCGACAATACTTGGTAATGGTTTAATCGAGAATGTGTCATCGAAAATGTCACATCATTTTCATGTAAGAAGCTTGCTTGTTAAACAAGCAAAAATACATATTCTCTTACACAAAATCCCCTAAATCACTCAACAAAATCATCTAAATCACTCAACAAATTCTCTCACTCAACCATCATTAGACACATCACCTATGCTAGTCTAAATCTACTTACTTTGCATTAAATTTTATGATTTGATGAGGGTGAGACTCTCCTATAAATACCCCACCCCATTCTCTCATTTTTACACTAAATTTCCTATACAAACTAAGGTAGTCTTTTATTTTCTCTTCTTCATCTTCTTCTCATACTTCATAGAAAATTATAAGTTTTTATTATGTTTTTCATAAATTAGAGTTTATATTTGTTCTTTAAGTATTTTATGAAGGCATAACTAAAGGGGATGATAATAAAATCATATGAACCTTTATGTAGTTTTTGACCTTTGTAAATCTTGAAATTTATTCCTTGTTCTTAGATGGAAAAACTATATCTTCGGACAAGGTTAGATGAGTTATTTTTGGAAAATATTAGAAATTATTGTTAGTATTTGAATATGTTTAAAAGTGATGATTTTAACATCAAATGAACTTTTAATGTGTTTAGGAAAAAAATTGTATTTTATTCTTGAAAGTTTATGATGTTGATGAGTTGTTGTTGAAAATGTTTCATTTTTAGAAAGTATTATGTTTTAAAACTGGTTTAGCATATTTTACTCTTTGATTTCCAAGTTAAAATAATTATTTGGGATAAAAGATGATTTATTAAAGTCTTGACTTCATAAACTTAAAGTGTTATAAAGTTTTGGATATTAAATAGTAGAAAGTCGTACCTTAGGATTTATTTTCATGACTATGAAATTAACACTTACTAACTCTTGAGGTTTTTCCTAAAAAAAATTAGGAGGTGTTAAGATGTTCATGAAAAAAATTTGTATTTATTTTAGTTAACTTACTTGAAAGTGGTAAGAATAACTAAAAGATGTTTAGTGTAAAATATTAAATTAAGAGTCATTCTTTTTCATGACTATGAAATTAACACTTACTAACCCTTGAGGTTTTTCCTAAAAAATTAGGAGGTGTTAAGATTTTCATGAAAATTTGTTTTAGTAGTATACTTGAAATAATGAGATTTACCTAAAAGTCTTGACTTTATAAACTTAAAGTGTTATGAAGTCTTAGATGGTAAAATGATTTAAAAATGTTGAATCTTAATTAAGTGGACTTACTTTAAAATGGTAATATTTACTTAAAAAGTATTGATTTAAAATTATTGTTTTTGTTTAAATTGACTTACTTTAAAAATGACAAATCTAGCTTAATGATCTTATTTTAAAAGGTTTGTTTTAGTCAAAATGTTTTACTTGCAAAAAAATAAGATTTATGAACTGTCGGAAAATGTAATGAAGTGGGAATACATGTCTAGAAAGGTTATGTCTAAGGAAAGACTTGATACTTAAGGGTGTCTTTACGATCCACCTCTCTTTCCTGGGAACTAGCCTGATGTATATCCACGAATTACGACATAATTCGAGTATAAGTTTTATTGAAAATCTTACTTTAAAATTGTTATTTGATTTTAAGACTTTCGATGATAAATGATGATTCAAGGATATTCAACCTTGAATCGGATGGACGAAAGCAATTAAATTCATTCTAAATCGGAAGTTTTATCTTCGCATAAAAAGTTATTTCGTAAGTATAATAATTATCGTCAGTTAACTAATTAACGTTATTTTGGCGTAATGAAGAGTTCGAGAGGATATCGGATCGAGTAAGCTCACCTGCAAACAGAGAACCTTGCGATCCGACACACCCAGGTGAGGAAGAAAACATTGTGACACAGTGGTGTCTGAATATGCATCCGAACCTCCAAACTCCCTCACAAGTTTGGAGTTGTCTTGGGTATTAAGAAAGCTTGTGCTTAATCAATTGTTTGTTTGTTTGGATTAAGTACAACAATATTTCTTATACCGATTTATGTTATGTTTATATATGCAAATACCATGTTTACTCTTGAATTATAATATTTGAATGATTATTATGGGAATGATATGTATGTGATAATTGTTAAATTCAAGGTTTAAAAACATGTGATATAAATGAGAAATATTTTCCTTGAGAAAAATAATTAAAATGATATTCAGGCTCTTCTCGCTTGAGCAAGACAGCTCTCACTTGAGCGAGAAGTGTCTAGAGAAAACGAGTGTTTTAGCTCGGGGCGAGACAACTCTCGCTTGAGCTAAAATAGGCACCATGAGAACTTCTCGCTTAAGCCACAAATGCCAAAAAAATGGATATACCCTCGCTTGAGCGAGACAGCTCTCGCTTGAGCGAGAGGGCTCCATATAGATATTACTTCATTTTAAGTCGTCTGAACGATAACTCTTATATATACGAGAGCCTAATGACATGTTTGCCATCAAGAAGTTGTAAAGGTAAATAACTATATAAAATTCTTGAAAGTGATAAAAGTAAGGAATTGCTTTGTTAAAGGCAATAGCCCTAGCTTGGGTGTGAAGTGTATTTATACTAGGGAAATACCATGACTCAGATGATTG
>NC_032012.1:1046622-1071014 GCF_001865875.1 Lupinus angustifolius
TGCCCAAAAAAGGATTACATGATACCACGCAGCGAGGTCGTCTAGTCGTAAGAGGCTTGACCATGTGGCTGTCCAGGGGGATTCAGCGATGGTTCGTAGTGGTAGGGATGTTATTCCTCTATTTACGTGTTGACGTAAGATCAGGTCCCACAAGAAACATTTCATTGGGAGATGTCTTAGGATGGGCCGATCATATAAAATAATGATTAAAAGATTTAATCGGCTAACCTCGGTTAGTGTGTATACTCATTATGGATAATGAAGTAGTGGAGAGGAAATTTACCGGAGACGAACGAGCCCCGAGATGTTGAGAGGGACGACGATGGCGGTGGTTCGTCAGCAAAGTCTTGAGGGTGAGTCTAGGTGAAACGAGTCCCTTGTATTCCTGGACGAGGTATTCTGTTGGATCGGACAGTTCTCACAACGTAAACTAGACAATCACTGACAACCCCTCTTTGCAATCAGGATCAATGAAAGGGATGCCTAGAAAGTGTTTGATATGAAACCATCCTGAAATGGACAGTTCTTCAGAACAGATCGATCATATATCCTTGCGAGGAATAATTTTGGTGCGTTCAAATCGGCTTGTTATGGTACCTATACTCTTGGTTATTTCCAAATAGTATATTGGGAGGATATTGGTGAAAGGATAGATGAAACAAGCATAACATAAATACATTGAGACACTTTGATCATCATAATCTGAGATTATAACATCATTCATCATTGTCTATTTTTTTATATGTGATGTATATATTATGTTATTATGCGTGTCTGTCTGGATGTAATATTTCGTGTAATTCCATGCCGTCAATAAGTAATATTCATTAGATGTTTTACTTTTTTTTCTTTCTCTTTGTCTTCTATTCACATTTTGTTCAGATGGATCATTCTGCCAGAGTTCTGAGTTACCGCTTTTCGATGTCCCAGGAGGGGGCATGGAGGATTGAGGGAAACGGTTATACCTACACAGGCCCTTGTGCTTTTTGATTATTGTACCTGTGTAGGGTATTTATTTTGTGAGTAGTTTTATTTGGGCGAAGATTAGAATTCCGCCTTGTACTTTGTATCAACATTTTATGATATTCTAATGAAGTATGATTCGAAGTTATATTGAGTTATTTTTATTACCATTAAGTAATGGTTTTTGATTTTCCGTATTGTATGTTACTTAGTGATGTTCCAAAAATGAAACGAATATAAGGAAATACATTTTATATGACATCATTATTTAAAAAAATAAAAAATAATTTACCCATTTTTGAACAAGATTTTTTTCGGGGCGTTACAAAGTGGCTGAAGGTAGTGAATCTATAAATGCAAGTTCAACATTCTCATACAACCCGTATAAAGAGAGCTTGTGGGTCATACATAAATATGAAAATTGAGAGAAAGGGAAAATACCTAAAATGGAAGTAAAAACACTCCCCCACCCTCAAGTATGAGTTCATGGGATCCTGTGTGATATTCAAGGAACAATCGTCAAGCTAATGATGTTAAACAAGCGCTTCGTGGGAGGTAACCCACGTTGGAGTTACATTCTTTTTTAATTCATTAGTTTTAGTGTTTTAGTGTCAGCTTTAGTGCCTCCCTGAGTTTGGAGCCTTTGTAAGGGGATGTATATAGTGTTGGCCACACAAAAAATCATAAACTCTAAAAAATAAAAATAAATTGTTTTTTTATGGAAAATGCTAATATGACAATGCCTATTAGCTGCCTCATTCAAATATGATATTTGCACGTAGTCCATCTGAGACATATGGGTCATTTGGGACCTTTTTCTTTTCTTTTTCAGGTACTTCCACTACACCCAGTAAAAACAACCACTTATAATTGGCACATGAGTTAAAGACACTTACTATCTAACCCATGAGTTTTCATTTTCTTTCTCTTATTGTTTAGATTTTTACATGGGAGACAATGTAAATTTCTAAGCTTAAAGGAGTTTTGCATTTAGATAGTTCATTCATGTCATGCATACCATATTGATTTTAATTTTTTTAGGTTCAATATTCATATTATCATGCATTTAGCATATGTTTCATATCTCATCTATTATTTGCTTTGTTCTATGTGTTGTCTGATTGCTCTTTAAATGAAAAAGTATACATGAATAATGATTGTTGATCTATGATCCTATTGAAGAAAAACTTTTAATAAAATAATAACATCAAAGACATTAGATTTGATAATTGTGAATTAAATTTGGTTATATAAAGGTATATGTTTCATAACTTTTTCTGAATGAACCAAATGTGAGAAACTTGGGTCAAACACAATAAAAGTTCTGATTTGAATTCGCAATTACGTAAAACCTTTTTTCTTTCACGAGTGCATAATTTTTATAATTGTACATTCTAGAACTTGATTTGTGATCGTTTCAAGATTGAAGTCTGTCTCTATGCATTAAAATGATAGAGGCAATTATGACTTTTTTCTTTTGACCTTCAACTGCTTGCTATAAACATTGAAAACTTATTAGTTGCCCACTTTTGAGCCTGAACTTTAATGATTTTTCATAGCTACTCAAATGGGGGTTTAGAGTAATTTATGATGTTTGATTGAAGCAATGAGAATGGTAAAAAGGTCATGTGTGATGAAAGGGTGACTGAAACTAAAATTGCTTATATCTATATCTATATTTATACTATGTATAAAAGGAAAACATGGTATAACTACCTATACTGTAATTTTGTTTTCCTATTTTGCCCTTAATACTTTAATTTCTAGAAACAAATTATATTTTCATATGTAACCACCACCAACATATTTATCACTCTCTCACTTTCATTTGACAATTAAAATAAAGACAAAGAAATATAATATAAAGTGCACTCAATAAAAATTACAATATAAATACATTCAAAACAAAAAATATATTCTAATTTACCCAAAAAATATATAACTTAAATACTTGATACTAGAAAATAAAAATGTGGGTATGAAGTGTATGTCGCCACACTAGTTTCATAAATAGAAAACATATTTAAATGAAAACCCATTTAATGTTATGAAAATTTATGTTAAGGTTATAATACCATTTTATATGGTTTATATTTTATAAGAAATAAATATTCTATATACATATTGTTATAAATTTATGATTTCTAATTAAGGTGAGCATCATATATTTAATACAATTATATTGATCATTTATTCTGGGTTACAAAACATGTGGTCTAATTACTGGCAGTCTATAAGACTTCTGAAACTGATAACGAATATGAGTTTAATGAGTGAATACTCAAACGGTTGGCTTATAGGGGATAATGAGAACCCTGTAAGTTAACGCATAAGGAACAGTTATGGCCTCCAAGACACTAAATCACATATAATTTTCACCTCTCCCCATTAGAGAGAAAACGAAGGTCCCAAAAGGAACTTAAAATTTGGTTGAGGAAGACCATCATATCAAAACTCTATCAAAAGGTATATCAAAGGTGTAGATCAGAGATCATAGATTCAAGCAACGACACCAAAAACTTGATATGGCAAATCGCAAGTACATGATTATATCGTCAAGTAATAAAATATCGATCCCACGAGAATTGAAAAATTCCTTTAGTTATAACAATTAATTTATACTTAACTCGAAGAGAAATTTAAAGTGAATTTAGAATAATTGAATAGTTGACAAGAATAATCATGAAAATGTTAGAAATGATTAAAATCTAATTTAGGAAGAGTTCACAGGGTAAGAGTTACCGCCTTTACACTCGCAAATCCTTGTTTTGCTATTTTTTCGTGAACTTTAAGTTGTGAGAGTGAATTTTTCTTTGATATGTGTCATCCTCTCAAGCTCCAACACATGTACTCAATTGAAGTTGCACCTACTCTCGTGGTACGATTATCAATCAAATCTATTACTTGGATCTTTCTATCCAATTGCTTCATAGCAACCCAAGGTGAATTCCAAAAACCCCCGAGACTCCTAAGACTACTCTCATGAATTAGGATTCTAGTTTGAGTAACTGAATAGTCGAATATTTGGATTCACCTTTCGGTCCTTCTCCAATGTATATAAGAGGTGTAATTTATTGGTCAAACAACTCACACTAATAAAACTCAGTTTAATGATTCAAACCAAAACACTCAATGAAATAAAAGTAAGAACAAGTGTTTATTGAATGTAAAATGGCATAGCCCCAATCCTAGAAACAAAGGGACTTACTCATTCATGATGGAAAAGAGAATACCAAATTCTAAATTAGAGAATTGTAATATAAAGTGTAAAATAATGTTTCATCCTTGGGGGAGAACTTCCATTTATCCTAATTACAAAATATTGGGCTAAGCCCAACAAAACAAATCTAAAAAATAGGAATAGAATATAACATTCATGACTTATTTTGGCCCTTCAATTGGTCTTCGCATAGCCTCAACACCGAATTTCATCTTCTTCCACCCAATTTCTACTCCTTTTGGGTTCATTCCATCCAAACTGCACAACATAGCCAAAAACACTTGCTCAACTCGAACAAAAAGAAATAAATGTATCATTGTTTTTTATATATATGTCTGAGAATCATGAGATTCAAGATCCTATGATTGGTAGTTCACCAATCATAAGAAATTTTCAACAAGCGGTATCAGAGCAAAAGTTCTGAATTTTATAATTCTCCATTAAGGGTGTTTTCCCAAATTATGTATGAATCCTAATTTTAATTTCGGGATTTTATATTTCCACTATCATGTTATAAAAAATTGGGAATTTTTTAAACAACTCAATGTTTGTACCCAATGAAACTTGTGGGATGGATTCTGGTGCTAGTACTCACATAAGTATCACTATGTAGGCTTGCCTATGGAGTCGACAATCAAGTGATGATGAAAGATTCATCTTCGTGGGCGATTGCAAAAGGGTTGCAGTTGAGGCATTTGTTTTACCGTCTTTTAGGCGGAATTTAATTATTATTTACAGCTTCGACAAATTTGATTTTTCTTGTTCTTTTGGAAATAATAAAGTTAGTCTCTTCAAAATTCAAATATTGTTGGATCTGACTCTTTAATTGATAATTTGAATATGTTTGATGTTTCTACTTCCAATAATGAAATACTGCAAACAAACTCATGTGGTACAAAATGAAAATTGAAAGAGAATTCAACCACCTTGACACAAGTGTTTAGGTCATATATCTAAACAAAGGAGGATGGATCCACTTACTCCAAGAGTAAGTTTTTTTTAAACTTACTCCTCATTCTAGTCATCAATTTTAGGGAAATCCAATGGTTTCAATTAGTGAGTAGATCTAAATCATTAGATGTCCATAGAATTGATGGCTAGGATGGGGAGTAAGTTCAAAAAACTTACTCTTGGAGTTAGTGGATCCCCACTCAAACAAAGAATACAAAGACTTGTGTGGGATGAAATTATTGACCCTTTAGATTTATCAAACTTTGAAGTCTGTGTTGAGTGCATAAAGGAAAAACAAACAAACAAAAGGAAATTAGGTGTTGAAAGAGCTAAATATGTCTTAGAACTAATACATGCGGATATATGTGGTCATTTCCCTACGGCTTCTCGGAATGCACAACATTATCTTATTACATTTGTAGACAATTACTCTAGGTACGACTACCTATATCTTATAAATGAGAAGTCTCAATCCTTCGATGTTTTCATGTCTTTTATGGCCGAAGTTGAACTTCAACTTGGAAAGAAAATTAAGGTTGTGAAATCTGACTATGGTGGTGAATACTATGGTAGATATGATGGATCAGGAGAACAACCTCCTGGGCCATTTGCGCTTTTTCTTATAGAATGTGGAATGGTTCTGCAATACACTATGTCAGACAAATCTAGCAGGAATGATGTTGTTGAGCGATGAAACCGAACTCTTAAGGATATGATGAGAAGTATGATTAGTCATTCTTCCTTACCAGAGTCTCTTTGGGGGGAAGCTTTAAAGATCGCAATTTACATTCTTAATAGGATGCCAAATAAAGCATTTAACAAAACCCCATATGAGGTTTGACTAATAAAAGGCCAAACTTAACACACTTGCCATTCTAGGGATGTCCAACTGAGGCACGACCTTATAAGCCACATGAAAGGAAACTCGACTCAAGAACAGATAGCTGTTATTTTGTTGGATGTGTTGAATGCTCTCGGGGCTATAAATTTTATGATCCAACTTCAAGACTTTTTTTTTAGATGAGAAATGCAAGATTTCTTGAGGAAGTTGATTTTGGGAAGGAAGAGAACATAAGAAATGTTGTCTTTGAGGAAGAACCTGTGACTGATGGTGAAAAAGTTTGTGTGCCTATTACTATTCAATGAACAACTTTGATAATAGAAGATAATGTTCAGAATATTGTTCCTAACAATATTCCAAATTCAACATCATCAAGAAGTATAAGTGTCATTAAAAAGATTCACTAGAGAGGAGAAGTGCAATTCTAGATGATTATATTGTATTTCTTCAAGAACATGAAGATGACATCGGGTTAACAGAAGATGATCCATTGAACTTTTGTCAAGCCATGAAAAGTTCTAACTCTGAAAAGTAGATCGATACCATGAACTCGGAAGGTACGATACTTATTGGTTGCAAATTGATATTTAAAACCAAGAGGAATTCAAAGAGTAATGTTAACAAATATAAAACTCGTCTAGTTGCTAAAGGCTACACTCAGAAAGAATGCATTGATTATAAACAAAACCTTCTCTTCAATATCTTCGAATGATTCTTTTAGAATAATATTGGCACTAGTAGCTCATTTTGATTTAAAACTACATCAAATAGATGTTATGGTTGTGTTTCTAAATGATGACATTAAAGAAACGATCTATATAGTGCAACCATGAAACAATGTCAATTAGCTCAAAGTATATGTTATGCAAATTAAAGAAATTCATTTATGGCCTTAAACAAGTATCTCGTCAATGAAATCACAAGTTTTATCAAGTTATTACCTCGTATGGTTTTGAGGCATATAAAGTTGATGGTTGTGTGTAGCACATGTTCAGTGGGAGTAAATTTATATTCCTGATATTATATGTCGATGATATATTGCTTGCTAGTAGTGTCATGGGACTATTGCATGAGACCAAGAGATTTCTAACAAAAAATTTCGAAATGAAAAATCTTGAGGAAGCTTCTTTTGTAGTAGGTATTCAGATACTAAGAGAGTGCTTTCAATGTGTCCTAAGGTTGTCACAAGAAAGCTATATAGATAAAATCTTGGATAGATTTGACATGAAAGATAGTAAACCAAATGATACCCCTATAGCTATGAGAGACAAATTTAGTCTCGAATTGTGCCCCAAAAATGACCTTAAAAGATACGATATGCAAAAGATTCCTTATGCATATGTGATATGAAGTCCAATGTATAGTCAAGTTTGCACACATGAGAGTTTTGGGAAGATATTTGAGTAATCCTGTAATGCATCATTGGAAGATAGTCAAACGTGTTATGCGTTACTTGAAGAGAATAAATGAGTACATGTTCACTTATTAGAGATCTGATAATTTAGAGATCTTGGGTACTTTGACTCCGATTTTGCTAGATGTCTAAACAACAGACACTCCACCTCTCGATATTGTTTGCATTGGCTGAAGGTGTCATATCTTGGAAGTCTGCAAAGCAGATGCTTATAGCTCCTTTAACCATAGATGTGGAGTTCATGGCTTATTTTGAAATATCAGACCATATCATATGGTTGCAGAATTCTGTCAATGACTTACATGTGGTTGATGATATTGAAAGACCACTGAGAATTTATTGTGACAACATGTCTATTAACATCAAGTTTATTAACATCAAGTTTCTGGTTATTAAAGAAAGTGTTCAAAATGGACAAATTTCCATAGAACTTATAGGGACAAATTTTATGTTAGTTGATCCACTAACTAAGTGTTTGGTATCTAAAGTCTTTCATGAGCGTGTTGCTCATATGAGTGTTATTCTTTAGGATACATTAGTTCAGTGAGAGTCTACATGTTTTATGATTTACTTTGGATGTAATATAGTTTCTTATGCATAAAAAATATGATGATTTATTATTCTGTTCTTGAACTTATGTATTGTAACTATGAATAAGGATCCTCTCAATTAATGGAGAGTCAAGTGATGTTTTTCCTCTTGTTCTTAATTGCAAAAATGTAATTCAATTGTAACTAAAGGGATAGATGTCATTGAAATTGCATTTCACATTGTTTTTTGAAGCACTTATCTCTCCATTAATGGAGAGGATCCTAACCCTGTTTGATATTAAATTGCATGAAATTTCCATGTCGCTCATCCGTATTTGATCTATGTCATTTAGTACATTAGTATGATGATCATCCTGGTCGAGTCACGCTTGAATATGATGAAGGTCGCGGTGGTTCCATAGTTGATATATGAGATGAACCAAATTGTATTAATGAGAAATCTAAATATAAATAACATACAAATGTGCATCTAATGAATATGTGATATAGTTGTTTTAGGGAAAATACGAAGCTCAAGTGAGAGATTGTTAGAAAGTCATAATTTCTAATTATTGTAAACATCATATATTTAATACAATTATATTGACTATTTATTTTGAGGTTATAAAACAAGTATCTAATTAGTGACGACCTATAAGACTTATGAAACTGATAACAAATATAAGCTTAATGAGTAGATACTCAAACAGTTGGCATATAAGGGATAATGAGAACCCTATAAGTTAATGCATAAGGAATAGTTATGGTCCCAAAAAGAAATTAGGATTTGGTTGAGGAAGACCGTCATGCCAAAACTCTCTCAAAAGGTATATCAAAGGAATAGATCAGAGAATATTGATTCAAATATAACATTGCATAATTGTATTATATATATGTGTGAGAATTATGAGATTCAAAATCCTAGGATTGGTAGTTCATGAATCATAAGGAATTTCCGAAACATATATTATAAAGTATGTATTTATTACCATATAGCTTAAAATTAAAGGTTACCAACAAAGTGTTGGTCTAGTAGTGTTAAGACTCGCTAAATTCTCAAGATAACCAAAAAGTCAAAAGTTCGTATACTAAAAGCGACACTTGTTGGAAGAAGCAACCATACACTTTGGAAGCATTAGTTCCTTATCCAAAAAGGATGAAATAATACTCTTTGTAGCACCAAAAAATTTAAAGGTTCATTTGGTGGTTGGATGCTTATATAATTTTTTATTTTATTCTTATCTTCACGCGTGTAATAAAATAACAACCTAATATATTTATCATTTTAAACTTTCTAGGCCTATATTTCCATGTTGACTTGCACAATGAAATAAAAAAGTAAAGACTTTAAAATTATGAAATATGCATTGTAAAATGACTTTAAATCATTCTTTTCCATCTAGTAAATGAATAACATAAATAAATTCAGCACACAATTGAACTGAATATTATGTCAACCATGATGTCCTTTTGGTTCTCTTTTTTTAGTTATAAAAAATAAACATGTACCACATCAACCATATATTAACAAAGAATTGAATTTTTTTGTATTACCAAATATATTTCCTTACCATTGTTGGTATTATCAAGTGTGTTCTCTCACCTTTTTTGATAAGGTAATTATCTTTTTTGGGTCCGTAATTGTCTCTCACAACAAGTGTCGCTTTCAAGAATCGAACTTTCGACCTTAAGAATCTAGTAGGACCTTACACCATTAGATCAATGTTTTGTTAGTAAAATAACTGAATTTAATTATAGCAAGAACAATACTATGAAGAAAAAAATGTAGCATGCTTTGAAAAAAATAATTTTTATAAAACAATAATTTTTTTTAAAATGTAGCATGTTGTATGATAGTAAATAAATAAATAACAATTCATTAATTATAAAAAAAATCGCCAAAAAGAAAAATATGTGTACTGTGAGTGTAATAATTTTATATATTGTTAGTCTTTCTTTCACCATTTTTTATTCATCATTGACTCTTCAAGAAAAAATAACTAAATGAATGATAGATGATGTAATGATTATATGTCAATCTTTACACACTTTTACAAAATATCACAACTTCATATTATTTCAAGTTAAATAAAAATATTTATTTTACAATCTCCTTAAAGTTTAAGAAGAAAACATAAGCTAATAAATATGCCATTTCTTATAAATATTATGAAATATTCTCTCATAGAAAAGACAACTTTTGTAATAAGCTATGTTTGTAAAATAATACCATATTGAAAATATTTCGACATAAAATGTCCCCATTGATTTCGAAAACCCGGCCCAATTAAGCATGAAACTAGGGTTTCCTCGTGGGTTTATAATGAGCCGTCACTTTAACAAACCTTTCTTCTCATCTTGCTCTGGTGCGTGCTCTCTATCCTTTACGTTCAACTCCATTTTTTTTTGCTACCATTGATTTGTTCTTGTATTTTTGTACTCAAATTTATAATTTTTTTTTGTATTTTAATTCATTCAGGTTTATTCTATAGATCTTTGTGAAACAAACAAGATTTTGTTACACTCACCAACAAGATGCAGAACGAAGAAGGACAAATCACTGAGCTTTACATTCCTAGGAAGTGGTAAGCTACCAAACCTAACATTTTTCGATTTTATGTTAAGTGCATGTTTCTTCAAATTGTTTTTTATTATTCATAATCTAAGCTTGTTTAAGTAATACGTTTACAAACAAATTTAAAGATGCAAAAAAGTAAGATTTTTGGTTTGATTGGTTTATTTTATTATTTTATTTTATAATATTATGAATCACAATGACACTATAATATTTTGGTTTGATTGGTTGATTTTTTATAATTAATATTTTGTAAATGTTGTGCAGTTCTGCCACAAACAGATTGATAACCTCAAAGGACCATGCTTCTGTTCAAATCAATGTTGGTCATTTGGATGAGAGTGGTGTTTACAATGGAAATTTCTCCACTTTTGCTCTCTCTGGTTACATTCGTGCCCAGGTTATTATTGTCTTTTGTTTTCTCAATTTTTAATTATATGTATTTTGGAATTTCTGTCATTTTTTATTGCTGTTCTTATTTTCCTTTGTTTTATGGACTCAAAAGATTGTCATTATGTGAAAACTCAACCAACATTTGAACTGGCCTCGTTTGATTGTTGCATATTGTATAGACTGTTATGTGCAATCTCAATGAACATTTTAATTGGTGTCAAATTTTGTGTTTTCTTTCATCTGTCTCTTGATTTGAATGAATACCTTATAATTTTCTTTGTTTTGTATCTCAAGTCATTCCTTTTAGTTTTACATAGATTTTCGGGTTTATTTATATATATGCTATGTTGGGAAATTGGATAAGATGTTATATTTTACTCTTTCAGCATGAAGCATACTTTGATTTTTTCTGTCAATGCAATATGATTATTCGCTTATAAGAACTGCATTTCGTGGTTCATGACTTTATGTATTCATTTTTCATTATCACCAGGGTGATGCTGACAGTGCACTAGATCGCTTGTGGACAAAGAAGAAAGTTGAAGTTAAGCAGCAATAGATATGCATGATAGTTTGTTAAGAATCATGATAATTTAGTGTTATTGATCTGTTTAAATGCAATACTTGTTATGAATTTCCTCTGGCACATTCAACTAAGGTTTTGATTTTTTGACTGTTTCGCAGTGCAATTGAAAAATATTTGGTTGTTTCTTTACATCCAAACCTTATATTTATGCTATTATGATCTTCATGTTGTCTTTGAGTTAACAATACAGCAGAATGTCTTTGCATAAGCGTTAAGAAAGTGATGCTAGTCCATGTCATGAATTGTTCAATGACTTAAAGAACTTCAATAATTGACAGAACAGAATGTGGTGCTAACCAAAGACACTCCTGCAGTTGAATAAGATGAAAATTGTTCTAAATAATGTACAGGTCCAAGATGAACATCTTGATAGATATATTTTAATATATTGTAAAACAAATATAAAAAATAGTGAATAATTTTATATTATGTAATAAAGTTAAATGCACAAAACAAAGACGTTTGTCAACTTCCCTTCTCATTAGCTCCAATAAAAACAGTTCCTTAATTCATATCTTCTCTAAAACATCAAGAAAAACTAAAAGATCCTTGATTTGAAAGCAGTTCCTCTCTCTTTTATCTACACAAGAACATTATTATAGAAAGGATTCTGAAGTCTATACACACATTGTTATAAGAAATCTTAGAGATTTGAAGTTGTAATATTTACACACGGCCTTCACACATTATTAATGCCTCCTTCTCGGAGAGCTTTATTCTGAAACTCAGTCTCTCACACCAGGCATGTACTTCATACCTTATCTGCTGCACCAAACAATATTTGGTTTGCTATTCTGGCTCCTCATTCTTTTGCTATATATAGACCTACGCAATGCATAAAAATAGTAAAACAATCACAAGGATATATTTGCCTCTCAACACCTTTGACTGGAAAAATAAAGTAGAGCAATTAATCAGATACCAGAATTCTAGCACCAATTGTGCAGAAGCCCTTTATGATGTCCACAAGAACAAGACCATTTACATTGTCTTCAGCTAAAATTGCTGACTATTGCTCCACAGGAATCTCATTCTTTAGGAGTTCTACTCTTTTTGTGACACCATCTTGGTTTGATTATCACTTGGTAAGTAACCAATCAGATGCAAATGAATTTTGTGTTACCATGACACAAAGGATATGATTTTATTGACATCTATGTTATGATTTTTCTGTTGTTTATCTTCCATTGGCCAAATGTTGTTTTGTAATTAGCAGAAATGTTTCAAAAATATCAATAACTTCATTATCTTTATTTCATTGACATTTTAGATTGTAGCAAATATGCCTTTAGGAGAAATTAACACAGATATTCCTAACAAGATTTTGAGATTTGGGGTTTGGAAAAGGAATCATTGGAATGAGACCATTAGAGACGAAATCAAGCACATCAAGTGTCAAGATTAGTGTTAGGTATGATGTAGGATTTATGTTAGTGTTGATGGACGGTGGTGGCGTGTGAAAGAAGGAGAAAACCATACTGTTTCCTTGGTGTTTAAGAAATGGAGAAGAGATGAATTATGAACTAGTATGTTACTTACAGACAACATGAGAGATTAAAATGAGTTTTTTCTTGAAGCTAGTAAGGAGGGAAGAAAATGACACAAAACGGATGATATTGGACAATTCTACACATTTGACCTAGTCAGGCTTATAAACAACTTTGGCGAACACTCTTAAACGATTTAACTAAACCAGTTAAACCTTATATGGAATATTTCCTAAATGAATATCTAATTCAAGTCTCATAACAATATAACATTGCCAAAATGATAGGTTAGGAGTGGAGTGCCAATGAAAAATAATATTGTAGTTATTTGAAAATTTTAAGTTCAAGTTTATCCTGAATCATGCGAAACTTCATGTTTTAAATGTATTAAGCCAAACAAAATTTTAAAAATTCTATGATTCAATTCAGACTTAGGCCAACATATTACAAAACAATATCTATATTTATTTGGGCAAAGTCTAGCTTATTTTCTATGTATAATAAATGAAAGCAAACCACAATTTGTATAAGTAAATAGATTTGAAGGGTAACAGCAAAATTTACCATTGATTGATTTGAGTCCAATATTATAACCAACAGTACTCATCAAACACAACATACATGGAGCTAAAAATACAGTCACTCAACTTCTATTCGGGTGATGAAGAGAATGACTCATGAAATACAATTATGAGATGACTATGAAATCTCCCATTTCCTTTCAAAACTCAACTCACAAACAGACCCTAAGTTTTAGAGGAGGAGAAAGGGAAATGTTTCAGATCCATCTCACAAGTGTAATTCATTACACCGAAACCTAACTCACAAACAGACCTAGGTATACCATGCTAGAGTGCTAGTTGTAAATACTCCCAAATAAATCCCATTTAATTTTCAGCTACTTTGCCATCATCCTCTTCGGGTAACACAGGCTGTTTTTCCTTGACAAATTCTTCAATCTTAGTCTCCTGCGACTGATCTTGCTTGACATCTGAGACATCTTGAAGCTGCGAGCATTCATTGATGTTAGCGCAATTAATAATTGAACTGCAACATAAACTGGGAAGAAACTTTTCCAAAATAACTGCAGAAATTGTAGAATGAAATGATCATCTCAAAGACTTACCCCCAAGTTTCTTAAGCTAGCAGTAACATCTTCTTGTTGTTGCTGAAGGGTGGTCCTCAGATCTTGGAATTCCTATTTTTGAGTTTACAACAAATTTCAAACAACAAATTTAATTTGAAAGAAAACAGCTGAGAAAAAATCTAAAATGACACTTACTGTTCGAAGTTGCTCCACTTCAACATTGAGTGTTTTCTTAAGGTCTGACAGCTCCTGCATGACCAAAATAAAATGCATCAAGAGTTGCAAAACTACAAATTTACCAAATGTGTAATGTAAGAATGAAGCCAAAATTAATATTAAACCAGTAACAAAAGAAAACTTCAGCTAGACAGCTACCAAAAATCAATCCAGAAAAGCAAATCTATTAAGTGTCTATTAATTCTAATAAGTTGTGAGCACATTATGAATGACATGAAGTTCATGAACCCTATCTGAACTAGGCAAACAATATCACAAATATGATTAAATATATCAATGGCCTATGGACATTTATTCATATTTAAACAGTCACACAAAACAATGGCATGTATATGCCTATCTACTACGATAATAATATATCATCATAGGTTTCTTCTCAGTTGTTTCACTCTGGGTGTTACAAGCTAATAAATGGGTTTATCTCCAACTAGCTATACTTAAAAAGAAACTGGTCATTTATCACGGGCATTGATTAGAAAACGACTACGTAAAATTGAACTACATTTTGCCCCCAGTTTTACAAGCAATAGAGATTTCTAGAACCAACTGCTAGCAAAGAATCATATTCTACTCATAATCACTTTGAAATATTTGCAATAAACATTTGATAAGGCTGCTAATGATTTGACTAAGTAATAGAGCTTATCAACTTTTTACCATATCCCGCCTTAACCTGTCCTTTATAGCACAAGGATGCCTAAGGCTTCCTTTCCACAAACTTACTAAGGAGGGTATACAGAGCTATGATATACACAAGATATGTAGTGTACATAACATACCTTGCATCATACTGCCCCATTCCCTACAGAGCAAATGCATTTCACTACTGCAGGACAGTGTGTGGAAGAAAAACAAGAACATGATGTCAGGCTTGGCATCATTTCTATATTGGTCATGCACCCATACCAAACAAGCCAGGAAAAGTACATATTCTAGGAGGAAGTAAGAACTTCTCCATAAAAGCTCAAAATTATGAATGCACCACGTTAGCTGGTATATTCCATTGGTTTTGTTTCAAAGTTTTGGGATCTGATGGACTCACCCCTTTACTTTGGAGGTTTGGACATATTAAATAAGACAGACAGACTGTGCACCCGTTTAAATGTTTTTTCAATAAAACATTATGCATGCACTAGTTTCTTCTGAAGGATAGCAACAAGTAGCTTTCCCAGTATGATATGATAAGTTTAGGCTATTCGTCTACATAATAATTAATTTTTTGGATCTAATGACCTTAAACACATTATCTTTATTGTGTATGGCAATTCAACTCCCCTCTTTTATAACTTTTATACAAAACAAATCATATAGTCCTGTGCCACCTTGACGAATCCTATTGGTGTCTAAACTCAAAAGCATATATTACGCCCGACAAAGGTAAAAGAGAAGCAATTAGAAATGTGCATTTGAAGAAACTCAAACAGAAAAATAAATTAGAAATAAAATATATTGCTACAGAAATTGGTAGTTGAAAACATAAGAGGAGAACAACACACAAATATGGAAGGGAGAGTTCCAAAGGAGGCTGAACGAAACAGAAGAGGAAGAGTGCTACAGGACTTATGAGGAAAACAAACACTAAATTGTGTATATGAGAATGAACAGTTTACAACTGATGTTTGCCAAATTGCAGTTTTCTTTGTATCATATTATAGAAGAGTGCTGCACAATCATTGTAGATTAAATATTATCTGAAATATATACACCTCTATAAGTGGCACTCAACATCGCACTCACTGCTAATTCCTTGTGCCCACCCAATAGTCTGGCATAAGAAATATATACACATGTTCTTTCAAATTACAGCCCAAAAGCTTTCCCTTCTGACACAATAGGTTTCGGATAAGAAATACCATATGGAGTTAATTCTCCAAGCAAACACATAGGACATGTGATGTAAATATGAAAATGTAGACAACTTCATTAAACTCCTTATTGATCTCAATCCCTAAGTCAGCATAGAGTTACACACTTACATATGAACATGTTTACAGGGAAGATCTAGCATAACCATATAAACAGGTATCATGCGTGTGTCCATGCATGCAAATAAGCACAAGGCACTCTTCTGATATTTGTCCGTAAAAGCAAGAAACCCATCATACATAGAATCGATTTGTATGCACCCTAGTCCTACTCGACAATACATAATAAAAGAAACAGCTAACAATTAAAGCACCACCAACAATATTAGATAAATAAATCAATCAAACAAATTGATTGTTATCTTCAAGAAACTGGAAAATAGTTACATTTAATGCAATTATAAAAAAAATAAAAAAAATATTGATCATTACTTACATCACGATAAACCTTCACTTGTGTGTCTAATTTTGACCTCCAACCTTGCAAATCCTATTAATATACCCACACACACAAATCAGCAAGACATGAGTATTGAAACTCATAAAAGCAAACAAAATTACTTACTGATTTTAAATTAAAATGATAACAATAACTAACAGCAATGTAGGTTAGAAAAAAATGTAACCTGTTTCAAACTCTGAATTCTCCCTAGAAGCTCGGATCTTGATTCATTTAGTTCCTGCCAACAAAGTAATAAATAAATAAAATTAGGTGCTCCAACTTAGATAATGTTTCATCATTTAATAAAAATATATATAATTTTGTATATGGAAAAATGAAAAACGTACCGCGATTTTAGATGAAACATGAGTAATGTTCTCCTTCTTCTAAAAACAACAACAAAATAAACAAATAAACAAATAAATAATGGGAGAAATAAAAAATGATGAAGAGTAGAGAGAAGAAGTAGAAGACACTAACAGTGGAGAGAGGGAGAGAAGATGCGGTGGAATCAGGGGTTGCAGCCATGAGGATCGGGTAGAAAAGTAAGATGATTTGTTTTCTAGGGTTTCGTTTGAATTTGGGAATTGGAATTGTGAATTGGAGCGTGCTTCTATGTTTTCATGTTATTCTTATGGGTTGTGTTAGCATATATATATGTGTGTGGAGTGTGGAGCGTAGGAAGTTTGTAGAAACAAACAAAACAAAAGAACGTTATAGAGTGAGTGACCAAGTCATAGTGTCATACTAAATTAAAATTTGAAATCTTCGTATCAGGATAAGAATAAGATGCTCTTAGGCGGGATATGATAATATGTGGAAACATCCATTTGCATCTTTTGTCCCAACTTTGGTTCCTACTCAAATTAAATTAGTAATTTAGTTCTTTTAAGTTAAACAATAATATTGTTTTGAATTATTTATAAAATAAAAAATGGGTCAGAACAATGTTGTATAACTCTTTTTTCTACTTAAAATTTGGAAAGAGAAAATCCTAAACCTCAAATCTCCATCCAAATTCGTCTCATCCTCACACAAATTATAAGATAGAATTTTATCTCAAATCTTAAAATTCAGTCTCAAACTCAACCCCTAATCAAATTCCCTACAACCAAATTAATTATAAAACTAGAAGTTACCATGGATTCAAATTCCACCTTTTGTCCTATTATGTAGGTCAAGTTTAGTGTGGCTAATGAGTAATGAGTCACAGTGTTAAAGCTTTTATTGTCCAGTGTATAATAAAAATGGTATTATAAAATACCGGATAATTCCCTCAAAATATGTCTGACAAATGAAGTGAAGTAATATTTATGTGGTCATCGAAAATGGTCATACAAGCGCATCTGGTGTAGTGGTATCATAGTACCCTCCCACGGTACTGACCAGGGTTCGATTCCCTGGATGCGCAATATTTGTTTTTAAAAAAGATAAAGACCTTAAAATTTGGATAGTATTTTGACTATTTTCTCTTCTTGGTTGTCGTATGCACTTTGAGTTTAATTGCTATTCGATTAGTCCACTACACCTAGTACTGCCCATACTGAAAGTTCTCCAATATGATGATGGGTATCTATTCAATTAACTAAATGAATTAGATATTCATTTTAAACTCCATTTATAAAGTTAGTTTATAAACCAAATAAATAAAACTTAGATAAAATTAAGCATGCTAAAAAACAATTAGACCTAAACCTAAATACAATTTAATTTATTAGGTTCATCAGGTGATCATGTCCGAGCCGGGAACATCCACAGGTAAGTGAAGCTAACTCTCCCAACGGGCATTTTTTCCATCCACAAGACTCGAACCCAGGTTCTTGCTTAAGAGGAATCAAACATGTACCACTTTAACCAACGTCCATTGGTTATTAATGAGGTGATTTGATTATATAAATCAGAGTGAATCAAATACGAACAATTATAATAGTAAATTTATTTTTTATAACCATATATAAATGATTAAAGTTAAAAGTTAGTTTATAGTCACATGATCACTTAAAAAATTATGTATACTTATCTTTTAATTTTGACAATTTAAATAAGATATAAGGATACATATTAGTTATTTTTATCTTTCATATTAACCTTTGTTCTCACTTAATTTACTTTCTAAGCATATACAAGATAATAATCTTTACTACGTAAACTTTAATGGTTGGCTATATTTACAAAATTTCCCAACATATACATCTATAATCCCCCTATATCTTCATACCTTTAAATTTATATGATAAGTGATGTAAATTTAAAATTGTTAACTCATTTGAATATTCATGAGGTTTAATTGAGTTGAACTTGAGTTAAAAAATAATTTTGGCATTGAACTCAATTTGAGACTTGACTCAAATCAATCCTTAATGAATCGAACTGAACTAAGCCATGTATAAAACTCAACTCATTTCTACCCCTAATCACTTGCCACACCCATGATATTCTTCATTTTTTACTAACGGAAAATCAATAAATCTATGTGTGGGTTTCGTGTACTTAACATTTTATATATAAGTCTCCTCCAAAGTTCTATAGAAATAATTCAATAAAATATAATAATCTTAATCATTTATATATTCAATTATCTAGATTTATGAACTTGGAGCTAAATGTAATTGAGAAAAATAAATTTTGCAACAATGAAATAAGAGATTTTTATACTATCGAAATGCTATTAATCATTTATATATTAATGAATCTTGAATAAAATTAATGGTGAATTGTGCTTTTTACATATACAAGTATACAACAAGACAATATGTAGAATGACCTTTTACATATGAAAAGGTTGTCCCTAGTTAGATTAGCCAAAGAATATTGACTAACTTTCTACCTTTTAGTTAGATTGAATCCTATATTTTATCACGAGGCAATAGAAATCATCTATACACTTTTGATATCTTATTTGAGTTTTTTTGATACAAATATCTTATTTGAGTTTCTACATGTTAGCATTGTAACTAGTAGATGACTATTTAGGAGAGGATCTGAACACCAGTTCAGCACCATGTAAAATTCCTTCCTAGAAAATAGTTTGACCTAAAAAATGAGATGTTCACTAATATAAAGAGACTACAAAAAAGACTATAGATGTCATATATATCATATAAAAATACTGTAATAAGTCATGTTCATGGAACAGCCACAAACAGCACTAGGTTAATCTGAAACCAAAATTACATGAACAAAAATAACCTAAAAATCAAATCCACCACCACCATCAAACCCAGCATCATACCCAGCATCATCATATCCACCATCATAGCCAGCACCATAATCAGCAGCATCAGATACCATGTCCCCTATCAAAAGCCCACCCAGCGCACCACCAAGCAACCCAGCTCCCATCCCCATTCCAAACCTGTTCTTCTTTCTTTGAGCCGGTGGGTACCCGTAACCGTGTTGAGACGGGTACCCATAGCCCGGTTGTTGAGCTGGTGGGTACCCATAGCTCGATTGCTGAGCTGGTGGGTACCCATAGCCATATTGATGTGGGGGTGCAACACCATATGGAGGTGTTACACTTGATCCCACAGTAGCTGGATAAGCCATCACCGGCTCCTGCTTTGATCCGGGAGTCGGTGGATAAGCCATCGGTGTCCGTGATGGTGCTGCCTTCGCCGGAGCGGTGAATTTTTCGCCAAATTTATAAGACAAATTCAGTGATCCCTTGTCCTTCCCTGATTGAGTCCTCACATGATAGCTGACATGGCAGAAGGAGCCGTCTCCGGGGTTGTCCATAAGTTCCTTGACCGGAATGTTGACGGTGCCAATGAGGGTATCGCCGGCGAGGTTACGGTCGGAGATGAGCTTGATCTCGAGGTACAAACGGTTCTGGTGCGCCAGTGACTCGTTGACAGTGAATTTCACCGGAAAGTTCCATGTGGGGTTGGTGCCGCCGTCTCTGTGCACATGTGTCTTCGTCTTCTGAGGGTTTTGAGGGTCACCGGAGATTGAAACAACGGCGTAAACTTTCATCTTAGATAAGAGGTTAACATTTTTTATGTCCTTTGCAGATACAACGTTGATTTCTAGGGTTCTGTATTCCATCGTTATGTGTAACGATTGAAGAAGAAAAAACAGAAGAGATATTCAGAGAGATTTATGGTTTTGCTTGGATGTGAAAGTAAGAATTGAAAATTTGGAATGGATATGATTATGAACAATGCATGGTGGTGGGTTGAATATATAAGAGTTTTGGAGATAAGGGCAAACGATTAAGGAATCTTCTACTATACGTGTTAATAAATTAAGTCGGTACAGTATTATTTTATTTAATATATTTATGTTCGATGATAGGGATATTTTAATTATCAATAATGATATTTTATGTTTTACGGATATGATTTGATATTTTAACTTATTCAACACACTTTTTAACACATTTTATGAATTTCTTATGAGCCTCTAATAGTGAGTGGTCATATATGATTTACTAGGTTTTACATAATGATCATTTTTAATAAAGATTGTGTTGATCAAATATGTAAACGAGTCTATTTTTGATTTGTTAATTAGTAATTAATTATTCGGATAAAACTTATAATAATAATTAATATAAGAATGAGATGATTTTAATAACACGTGAATGGATGATAAAGATAAAGCGATATGCACGCTGTTTTTCCATGAATAAACGATAAGGATTTCGGATCTTACTTAGTAAATTAGATTGATCCTAAAAGTCCTATTGGATAATTTAAGTTTGCTAACGTGAAAGAGTTATTGCACGAGTTAATATGTAGCACCAGTAGAATTGCACTTCACCAAGGCACGTGTTATCTTGCATGTATCATCTCACCATCCAAAGAAGCAAAAAAATGACACGTAACTTGTTGGAGTTAGACTCCTCTCAATTATTACAGGAGAACAAGTGGTGGAAAAATAAATTAAAAACTTAAAAAACAATAATATTTATAACATTTATTTTTTATTTAAATTATAATTTAAACCTTAAAAATACACTATAAAATATAACTTGCTTCTCCGTCAGAGACTTACTCTTTCCCTAGATGTTCGACACTGATTAAATCATTTGGAAGGGGAAGTTGTAGGGATTCTCTCTACACTATTTTTATAATGACATGAATACTAACATAGGCAAATATTAAATTTATCACTATAATTAAATTTATAAAATTCATTCTAAGATATGAAATATTTTAATAAAAAGTAAATATATAAATTAATCCTTACATGCATGGATATCATGATATTCATCATCACACATAAGATATTATCATCTGTAATTGTTACATGTATTTTTATGGGTATCATCAAATGTAAGTATTTTTGTAGTTTCTAAACTCATCAAGTTACATGTACATGTGATTTTACTTTTATTTTTACATAATTCTTCGTTATTCCTTCGCGAGCTCCACCAAACACTTATTTTAGTTTTTCAACATTTTCATTTGCACCATATTAATTTTTGTTTCACCTTTTCCAATTTGTAAAATAGTCAAAGGAAACAATGGACTCTTCTTCTTCTCTCTAACACGACACAACACAACTATTCACTTCCATCAACACCACTTTAATTTTATGTTATAAAATTGTTCCTAAAATTATTCTAAATATTTAGTTATGTTCTATTTCATATTCAACAGTCCTAACTCTAAGATTGTGTGGAAACCCTAAACCCCGACTCATAAAAACTATCTATCACTAATAAGATAGGAAAATACCTTACTGTTTGAATATGGATTACTTGCATTGGGCTTTAATATCAATTCACCATTTAAATTAAATGATATTGTGATATGATAATGAACACTAAAGTGGATCTGATGGAAATTGTTGGAACATGGTGGTGTAAAATATAAAAACACCTCAGTCCCATATAGAAGAGTTTTGAAAAAAAACATTTCCCAAGTCCCACATAGAAGAGTTTTGAAAAAACATCTCCAAAGTTCCACATTGGAGAAATGAGGAACATGAAAAAAATCTCATGTTATAAATAGAGGCTTTCTCCCCTCATTATAACTTGCACCAAGTTGAAGGCATTTCCTTTCAACTTTTCTTCCTCCCCCTTATTCCCCCGTCAACGCATTTCCAGCAACCTTCTCTCCCTTTCTTTCCGTAGCACTTAAGAATTGGTACAGTCAGCCAAAGTGAGATTTCGAGAACTGACACTAGTAGTCAGTATTGTGGGTAAAGAATTGGCATAGGTAGCCATATTGTGGGATTTCGAGAACTGACACTAGTAGTCAGTATTGTGGGAAGAGAATTGACACAGGTAGTTATATTGTGAGTAATTTCAAGAATTAGCACTGGTAGCCATATTGTGGTGGGTGTATTCGAGATCGCTTCTTACAGTGCAGTAAGAATTCGATAACAGAGATCTGAGCTGTTTTATCCTGGGGACGATGTGGTTGATAGTCTGCTTGCACATTTTGGGCAGTGCCACGAAACGTCTTAAAGAGAGCAACCTGGTCGTGACTCAGCCAATAAGTATTATTTCGTGCCATTTAGAATTGCTGCAAGCTACAGTTACAACAATTTTAAGACGTTTCAACTGCAATGGCATTCGTAGATAATATTACTGGACCGAACAACTATGACCTGAACAAGCCATTTCGGTTTGACGGAACAAATTTCAAACGTTGGCAACATAAGATTTTTCCTCACTATGAGAAAGGTTGTCCACGTTCTGAAAACCGACATCCCAGTGGTGTCGGATGAGGCTGAAAAAGAGGAAAGGGATAATCTGGCTATTAAAATAGCTCTCTGGAATGAAAGTGATTGCTTATGTAAGAATTTCATTTTGAATGGGTTGTCTGATGATCTGTATGATTACTAGAGCCCATACAAGTCTTCCAAATTAATTTGTTATGCAATTGAGAAAAAATATGATACTGAGGAAGCTGAGACTAAGAAATATGCTGTTAGTCGCTACCTCAAGTATCAAATGACTGATGATAAATCAGTAGAGTCTCAGTCCCACGAGATTCAGAAAATTGCTCATGAGATCATTTCTGATGGTATGCCCTTAAATGAGCAACTTCAAGTGGCTATCGTAATTGACAAGCTGCCTCAAAGTTGGAAGGACTTCAAAAACCTTCTGAGACATAAGACCAAAGAAATCTCTTATCACTCGTCTTCGTATTGAAGAAAAGGCTCGTAAGCAAGATCAGAAAGATGAGGTGTTGATTGTCTCTAACAATAGCACTAAGAAGAAATTCTCAAGTGTGGTTCTGAAGCCTTCTGGCAATAACTTCAAAACTTAGAACCGCAGTGAGAATAAGGCTAAGAACATTAGTCGAAACAAGAATTGGAACCCCCAAAAGGTCCAATATGCTAAGCTACCCGCTAAGAATGTCTCTGACAACCTATTCATCTGCTTCAAATGTGGGAAGCCAAGTCATATGGCACGCAAGTGTAGAAATAATCCTACGGATTGTCCTCCACATGCCTACATGGTTGATGAACCATTTGTGGCTGTATTATCTGAGGTAACTATGGTTGGAGGAACTGATGGGTGGTGGGTAGATACTGGCGCATCCCTCCATGTCTGCTATGATCGTGCTATGTTCAAAACATACACGTATACTGATGATAAGAAGGTGTTGTTGGGTGACTTCCACACCACTATTATTGCTGGAACTGGTGATGTGGAGCTGAAATTTACATCTGGGAAGACTCTGATTCTTAAAGATGTGATGCACACTCCAAATATGAGGAAGAATCTAGTTTCTGGTTTTCTTCTTAATAAGGCTGGTTTCACCCAGACCATAGGAGCAGACTTGTATACTCTTACTAAGAATGGGTATTTGTTGGGAAAGGGTACGCCACTGATGACATGTTT
>NC_032012.1:1071114-1094196 GCF_001865875.1 Lupinus angustifolius
GTCAAGCAAAAATTTCAAAAAAACCACATAAATCAGTTATGCGAGAATCTGAGCCCTTAGATTTAATACACTCAGATATATGTGAATTAGAATGTTATGTGCTAAATAGAGTCCCCAAGACTACCAAAATTTCCCCACCATATGAAATTAATTAGAATAGACAACCAAACTTGTCTTATTTGAGAACTTGGGGTTGTCTGGCTTATGTCCGGATACTANAGAGAGTTAAACTCACAAGTAGAGCCTATGAATGTGTATTCATTGGGTATGCTGTAAATAGCAAAGCGTACATATTTTATGACCTTAACGCAAAAGTGATCATTGAGTCTAACGATGCCGACTTCAATGAAATGAAATTCCATTTTAAATTGAGGAATAGTGGGGGAATAATAACTAGTCACATGCCTATGATTAGGAAAAATGATAATAACGATGAGTTAGAAATAGAACCTAAAAGAAGTAAGAGAGCAATGACTGCTAGAGAGTATGGACCTGATTATATGATTTATACATTGTAAGAGGATCCATCAACACTCCAAGAAGCTTTGACTTCTTTGGATGCTGATTTGTGGCAAGAAGCCATAAATGATGAGATGGATTCTCTAGAGTCTAACAAGACCTGATACTTAGCTGATTTGCCTCATGGCTGTAAACCTATTGGTTGTAAGTGGATATTGAAAAAGAAACTGAAACCTGATGGCACAGTGGATAAATACAAGGCTCGCCTTGTAGCTAAGGGTTTCAGACAAAGAGAAAATGTAGATTTCTTCGACACATTTTCACCTGTTACTAGAATAACATCCATTAGAGTACTAATATCGATCGCTGCGATACATAATTTATTAGTACATCAAATGGATGTTAAGACTGCCTTTTTAAATGGTGATTTGGAAGAAGAAATCTATATGGAACAACCTGAAGGTTTTGTAATACATGGGCAAGAAAATAAGGTCTGCAAGTTAGATAAGTCGTTGTATGGTCTTAAGCAAGCACCTAAACAGTGGCATGAAAATTTTAATGACTTTAATGGTCTCGAATGAGTTTAAGGTGAAGGAAAGTGACAAATGCATTTATTACAACTCAGAAAATGACATTTACACTATCATATGTGTCTATGTAGACGATCTACTCATATTTGGTTCCAACATTCATGTTGTGAATAATGTGAAATCATTGTTGTGTAACAACTTTGATATGAAAGACCTTGGAGAGGCAAGTGTAATTCTTGGTATAAAAATTACTAGGTCAAAAGAATGAATTTCTTTGGATCAATCTCACTATGTGGAAAAGATCCTAAAGAAATATAAATACTTTGACTGTAAACCTGCTAGCACACCATATGATCCAAGTGTAAAACTTTTTAAGAACACTGGTGAAGGTGTAAGACAAGGTGAGTATGCTAGTATCATTGGCAGCCTTCGGTATGCCACTGATTGCACTAGACCTGACATTGCCTATGTTGTGGGATTATTATGCAGGTTTACCAATAGACATAGTATGGAGCATTGGCATGCTATAGAAAGGGTAATAAGATACCTTAAGAAAACTATGAACCTTGGATTATACTACCGAAGGTTTCCAGCTGTCCTAGAAGGATTCAGTGATGCTGATTGGATCACTCTTTCAGATGATTCCAAAGCAACCAGTGGCTATATATTTAGCATAGCTGGTGGGGCTGTTTCTTGGAAGTCAAAGAAACAAACCATTTTGGCTCAATCCACTATGGAAGCTGAGATGATAGCACTAGCAACAGCTAGTGAAGAAGCAAGTTGACTGGGAAGCTTGCTTGTAGAGATTCACCTATGGGAAAAACCGATTCCAGCTGTGTTTATCCATTGTGATAGTATCGCGTCTATTTTAAAATTTGAGAATCACTTTTATAACAGCAAGAAACGACAAATTCGTCGTAAGCACAACACCATTAGAGAGTTACTCTCTGTAAGAGCTGTTAGAGTGGATCATGTACGCACTGAGAATATCTTAGCAGATCCTTTGACGAAAGGACTAGCTAGAGAGAAAGTCCATAATACTTCTAAAAGTATCAGACTATTGCCCTTAGAACGAGGATCACTCATGATCGTAACCCGACTTAACTGACTGAAGATCCCAAGAAATATGTTCAATGGGTAATAACAAGTTGTGAAGTGATATGAGAATGAACATACTATAAAATTATGAGAAGCATGATTCCTGCAGCATATGTAAGGATGAGTTAAACTCTTAATGAGATCTATACTCCAATTGGAGTGGAGTACCTAGGCTATAGGAGTACTCTTGATAGACTCACCTATGTGAATGTGGAAGTGGGGGCCGCTTCCTATGAAATTTTGGGGCATAAATTTCTAGAGCATTCATTATACGGGGATAGACGTGCATGGCCTTTAACGCACGGGCTTTACAGAATATTTTCAGAATACACCTTTAAAAAGGTTGTGTGTGGTTTGATGCTGGAGATAGAGTTCAAGACTACAAGCCACTCTAGTAAATTCTGGATCTTACTCACTATGTAAAGGTTCAAGTCGCATGACACCTTTGTTTATGCACAATCTTATTGAGACCACAAATATTCTCGGAAATCATTTTTTAATTTCAAGTGGGGGATTGTTGGAACATGGTGGTGTGAAATATAAAAAACACCCAAGTCCCACATAGAAGAGTTTGAAAAAACAACTCTCAAAGTCCCACATGAAAGAGTTTTGAAAAAATAAAAATTAAGTTCTCAAGTCCCACATGGGAGAAATGAGGAACATGAGAAAAATCTCATGTTATAAATAGAGGCTTTCTCCCCTCATTATAACTTGTACCAAGTTGAAGGCATTTCCTCTCAACTTTTCTTTCTCCCCTATAATACTCTGCCGACGCATTTCCGGCAACCTTCTCCCCATTTCTTTCCGTGACACTTAAGAATTGGCACATGCAACCAAAGTGGGATTTCGAGAACTGACTCTAGTAGTCAGTATTGTGGGTAAAGAATTGGCACAGGTAGCCATATTGTGGGATTTCGAGAACTGGCACTGGTAGTCAGTATTGTGGGAAGAGAATTGGCACGGGTAGCCATATTGTGGGTTCGAGAATTGGCACTGGTAGCCATATTGTGGTGGGTGTATTCGAGATTAGTTCTTACAGTACAGTAAGAATTCGATAACAGAGATCTGGGCTGTTTTATCCTAGGGACGACGTGGTTGATATTCTGCTTGCACATTTGGGCAGTGCCACGAAACATCTTAAAGAGAGCGACCTGGTCGTGACTCAGCCAGTAAGTATTATTTCGTGCCACTTAGAATTGCTGCAAGCTATGGTTACAACATAAATAGATCTACAAACTGAACAACATTGTGAAATAAATATGTACAAAGCAAAGAAAAAGGGACATAAAATTTTAACGTGGAAAACTCCTTAATTGACAAGTAAAAAAATCAAAGGACAATCTCCAATATCATTTCTACTGCACCAACAATATCATTTCCACACTTTTCTCACACAACAAGTACATGTATAGTGTATTCCAATAGGATCCCTCCTATTCAAATAACAATATGTAGTACCAATGAGTAATCGAGACGATACCCAAAATTTACTCGATAAATTTTTCACGCACTCTATATTCTTTAGAGTTTACTCACACTATGTACTTTTTTACTTATTACTAGAAGCTGTCACTTGCAAAGATTTTCTTATGCTTTGGCTTCTGCTCTTTGCATTTTCAACCGAAAAACAATGGCTATATTTTTAGAGGAGTTGTGCACTGTGAAAACATTGCAAATTATTTAACTTCGATGCCATGTTTTCCTCTGACTTATTCTTCTTTAGGCCTGCACTGTCCAAATGCTTTTTTTCTTTCATGTTTCATGAACTTTAATGTATTGCACACGTATGAACCCCACAATTCTCCCCTTCCAGCCAATGAGGTAAAATTTGGAATATTTATTTAGTATCCAAGTTGATCAACTTAGCACAAAGTTTAAGCTTTTTACGTGATGTGATTCTATTATCTTTTATTTAATATAAGTTACTTCAAATTTCTCCCTATTGCATTCATTTCTAATCCTATTTTATTTAGTATGCCAACTCATCCAACATAAGATTGTCATTTTTGTTACATAAAGTTTATTATATTTTTTTATATTTTGTTGGGAATGCTTGAAATATGTTATTGTATTAGTCCCACATTGTCTAGTATTGGAATAGAGTAGAGTAACCAATGTTATATATTGGACTCAGATCCCTTGTAATAATGTGCACTAGATATAAGCACCTAATATAAACACCCAATGGGCAGGTAGGCACATGGGTGTGCTAGGGTTTGTAATCCTTATTCTATAATAATATCTTGTTAGCCGCTTAACGCTCCCGGGGACGTAGGCACAATTGGCCGAACCTCATTACCAAATTCTCTTGTTTCTTATCTTCTAATTACTTTATGCCTTTATTTGATTACTTGCAGCCAACACTGCACAACGATCACTTCTACTGCACCAACAATTGGTATAAGAGCCAATTGGTAGATGACTCTTAACCCAAACAACAGATAATGGCTAAAGAGGGTGAAGGCATGATGGCTAGACAAGGTGTGTCAAAGGTAGTGGCAATGATAAAGTAGATGAGTTGAAGGAGAAGAAAACATTGTGAAACTGTTGTGGGGAGCGATGTATATGTTGATCTAGAATCCCAGAAGTTGATGTACTGGATTATGATCAAGGTGGAGATATGGCCTCATAGTGTTGAGTTTGACCCAGAGACAGGCACTGACAATATATCTCTAGACGTTGAGAAAATGTTCTCATTTGAGATGAGAAGTGGAATATCCTAATGGCGTGTATGAGACGTCATAGTGAAGGATGTTAATTGTCAGCAGATCCACAAAAGCACAGAGGCGTTGACTGACTTTGATGTAGAGTGTAACATGGGGCATTGACTTTCATGCAAGTTGTAACACGAGCATTGGTAGTGATGCAAGGGTGTAACATGGGCATTGGCTTGGATGCAAGAATGTGACACAAATATTAGTTAACATTAACACAAGGTGTGTGTTATGGGTATACTCCTTATGGTGGAGTATGATAGTTCTTTTGAACTAGGATTGTTAGAGTAGACAATGGTAGTAGCGATTGAGGCTTTCCAAGGAAGCTCCAAGGTTTAGTTTGACTGAGTATTAAAGAGGATGATTGTTGGTGAACTTTTGTGGAGAGGTTCCAATATATCGAAAGACTTCCTAGTAATAGATGGCTAGGCAGTGTGTTCCATTTGATGGCGGTATGAGAAGCTTCACTACAAGCTTGGAGAGCTAGGCTCTTGATAACATCGTCAAGGATACTCAGAAGGTCTATGTTGTAGGGGAGCAGTTAAAGAGAATTAGACATTGAATAATGTGAAATCATATATTCGCTAAGATGAAGATTCTTGTGTAGATTTCCTAAGGAGCGATATCTTCTTCTATTTCAATCAAGGTGGAGATTGTTGGGAATGCTTAAAATATGTTATTGTATTAGTCCCACATTGTCTAGTATTGGAATAGAGTAGAGTAACCAATGTTATATATTGGACTCAGGTCCCTTGTTATAATGTGCACTAGATATAAACACCTAATAGAAACACCCAATGGGCAGGTAGGCTCATGGGTATGTTAGGGTTTGTAATCCTTATTCTCTAATAATATCTTGACAGCCGCTCAGCGCTCCCGGGGACGTAGGCACAATTGGCCAAACCTCGTTACCAAATCTCTTGTGTTATTCTCTTGTCTCTGTACTCTTTACTATTTGATTGTTCACTTGTTCCCAACATATTTTACCACCAATATTCATTCCATATAATATTAGAAGTCTTATAATCATGCGATAAACTCCTCTTAAGTTTGAGTAATACTTTTTTATCACATACAACATCTGAAGACCTATGCCATTTTATTAAACTTGCTTGAATCCTATGATTTACATCTCTGTCAAATTTTCCATCATCTTGTATGAATTTCCCAAAATACCTAAATCTATTGACTTGTAATAAGATATGATCCCAATCTTTATCTCTATAGTAACACTTGTTTGCCCTTGCTAAACTCATAGTTATAGAATTTGCCCGTGTCTCGATTCACTACAGTGGACGACTTGGTTCATAGCCATTAGAGAACCCATCTGATGAGCAATATTATACACTATTCATAACCTTAATTTTTCATGATTGATGATTCTTGGTGCCTAATTGACTTTGTTTCACTTGGTTTAGTGTTTTCGACTTTATTGGACTAATATTCCAAAAATGAGTTAATTTGGGATTATTTGGCCTAATTAAATCTATTATCATTTTCAGATCATATTTGGCACTATATACATTTTGGGCATTACAGAAGTGGAAGATATGTGTTGAAGTGAAGATTGCATTCTTTATTTTAGGATTTTTTTAAAATGTAAATCCGTTTTTAGTTTTGGGCCCATTGTTTAGGGTCCATTTTCGGTTTGACTCTTTTGAAAAGAGGGAACCCGAATTCCATTCGCTCACTTTACATTCACTCATTTTACAATTTCGTTTTCCCTCTTTCTGACTCTGCTAGGGTTTGCTAAGCATTTCGATTTTCATTCATCTTCTTCATTTTCGGTTTGTTTCTTCCACTCAATGGAAGACTAAACTTGTAGACTAAATTCCATTGGTAATGTATCACAACTCTTAACGTTTTGTTATTAATGCATTTTCAGTTTCTTTACTATTGATTTCTCTATCCGATTTCTGAATGTGGTTGCTTAATCCTATTATTTGGAAACTGGTTTGTGAGTTTAACTTCGTTTAGTTGATTTACTCTCTAGTACATAAACGCTTAGTTTGTGTGAATTTGTTAATGTTTTATGTTTATGTTGATTTCCCTTAGTTAAGGCTTAGGTTATGAAACTGTACAAATTAGGAAAATGATATTTGGAATATGAAATTATTCTTTTGAAAATGAGGATTGAGTTGTGAACAAACAAACCAAATGAATTTAGCCGTTTTATTACGTTGCTTATTTACTAGTATTTTTGAAATTGATTTTTGTTCTTACCATCCAACAACAAAACCCCTCTTGTGTGTGTGAGTATAAGGTGTTTGAATCTTTTCTTGAAATAAAATCCTTGGGAAACGACCTAGGAGCCACTTCCTAGTTCTACAGTTCTTAATTGTTATATTATTTGCATCGGGTACATCCTCAATCACCAACCATAGATGCTTTATGAACTTCAAACTCCAAAGATAGGTCATTTTTCGGTTGATTTCATGGCCAGAGAAGGCAAACACCAGAAGTAAACAAAAGATATATGGAAGAGAAAGATAGTTGGACATGAAAGTAAATATCAAAGACAAAACCCTAAATAAAACTAGTTAAAAGTTGTGGGTTAACCCATTTTGGCTTATTTTTACGGGTTAGCCAAATTAGAGCTTATTTTTGTAGGTTGGACGACTTAAAACTTATTGTTGTAGGTATTAGATCACTAAAGTTATGAAATTAAACATTGTTGTCTCATTTTAATTTAGATTTAAAATTTGAATTTAAACTAATTATACATAATAATAAAAATGTAGTTGGTTAACATATAAACTTATCTATATAATTTAATTTTAATAATTTGTTCTTATAAATGACGTATAGTTTAATAAAATAAAATATTAGAGTATAAATTAAAAAGTACTATGAAGCCGCGTATTTGACCTATATAATCCACCTTGAAAATCCAAAAAAGTCTGTTTACTATTTCGTTCTTATTTTACAAGTTTTATTTTCCAATTGTTTTGATCTTGTTGTATTTAATTAAATTAGTTAGGCTTTGAGTTTTGTTCTGAAACGTTTTGTGGATGTTATCTATGGTATTAGGATTTTATTGGTACAAAGTTTTGGTTGATCACTGAAATTTAACATGTATTTACCTTACTGCCCTACATGGTTCTTACTGTTGTGTTTAGTGTATGACTAGGGGAAATTCTAACTCTTTGCATGCAATAAATCCTGAAATTGATAGAACATTTCATAGGTTGGTTAGACAAGTTAGGAATTTAAATTTATATAGTGAGTCTTTTTATCATAGTTTTAATCTAGCTGACACTGATATTAATTCTGTTGTTTTTGTGCATTCTGCTGTTTCTGTGCTTTCTGCTGTTTCTGTGCATTCTGTTGCATACTCTAATTATGAGCATTATGAAAATATTGCTGAACCACCTATAATCCCACGTGAGAGGACATTAAGGGAGTTGTCTGCACCTGATTTCACATATGAAAGCTTGTGTATCTAGTATCCTAATGAGGATGTGCCATATGTGCTCAAAACTAGACTAATCCATTTGTTGCGTAAGTTTCATGGGCTTGCAGGTGAATATCCTCATAAGCATCTGAAGGAGTTCCACATTTTATGTTCCACCACGAAACCTCGTGATGTCCAAGATGATCACATATGTTTGAAAGTATTCCCACATTCACTTGAGGGCCCTGCAAAATATTGGATGTATTACTTAGCCCCTAGTTCCATTACTAGTTGGGATGACCTGAAGATAATCTTCCTTGAAAAATTCTTTCCATCCTCCAGAACCACTGCATTCAGAAAAGATATTTCTGGAATCAGACAACTATATGTAGAAAGTTTATATGATTATTGAGAGAGATTCAAGAGGCTACGTGCAAGCTGCCTTCATCATCAGATCTCTGAACAACTCCTCCTGCAATATTTCTATGAGGGTCTGAACAACATGGAAAGGAATATCATTGATGCTGCTAGTGGTGGTGCACTTGGAGATATGACCCCTTTAGAGGCTAGAAGTTTGATTGAGAAGATGTCTTCCAACTCCCAACAGTTCAATGCAATGAGTAGTGATGTTATAGTGGTCAGAGGTGTCCATGATGTTGGGACAGATTCAATGAGCCAAGATGAACTTGAGAAATTTTTTGACTCCCTTGCCACCTTGGTCTCTCAACTTGGCATAAATCAACAGAAACCTTCACTTGCAACACGCGTTTGTGCTATTTGCACCGCAACTGACCATTATGTTGATGTTTGCCCTTCTCTTTTGGAGCCCAAAACTGGTGACCATCTTGAAGCCTATGTTGCAAATATTTACAACAACAGACCTCAGCCAGAACAACAAAATTATGACCCTTCATCAAGTAGATACAATCCTGGTTGGAGGAATCATCCAAATCTTAGATGGTCCAATTCTCCACAACCTCATCCAGGGCCACCATTTCAGAATAATAATGCCGCACAAAATAGACTATATGCGACTCCTCCAATCCAACAACAGAAGCAACATCAAGTGAATAGTAATCCTGCTCCTGCACCTAGTGAACCTTCATTAGAAGAATTTGTGAGGTAGATGACATTGCAGAATATACAATTCCAGCAATAGACCAGAGCTTCCATTCAGAGACAAGAGTCTTACATTCAGAATTTGACCACCTAGATGGGACATATGGCTACTTGATTAAAACATTGCACTCCCAGAATTCTGATAAGTTGCCTTCCCAAACTGTGGTCAACCCGAAGAATGTGAGTTCCATCATTCTAAGGTCTGTCAAACAAATTGATGTTGATCTAGCTGCACAAAAAATGAAGCAACCAATTTTACAAGAGACTAAGAGCACTAGTGAAGAAATTTATTCCAGTGAACCTTTCACAAGTTCTGCACAACCATCTTCCATTCCTCTTTCATTTCCTCCAAGTGCCATTTCAAGTAAGAAGATGGAAGAGGTAGACAATGAGATCTTGGACACATTTAGAAAGGTAGAGATAAACATACCTTTACTTGATGCAATCAAGAAAATTCCAAGATATGCAAAATTTCTAAAGGAGTTGTGCACTCACAAGAGGAGGCTCAAAGGTAATGAGAGGATCATCTTGGGCATAAATGTTTCCGTACTAATAGGTAAACCCATTCCTCATATTCCTGAAAAGTGTAAGGACCCATGTAAATTTGTTGTACCTTGTATAATAGGTAATGACAAATTTGAGAATACCATGCCAGATCTAGGAGCTTCAATTAATATTATGCCTATGTCTACTTTCATGTCTCTTTCACTTGGACCTATGCAACCCACCAGAGTAGTGACTTAATTAACAAACATGAATATTACTTATCCTACAGGTTTGATAGATGATGTCTTGGTTCGGGTTGATGAACTTATTTTTCCTACTGATTTTTATATTCTTGATATGGAAGATAGATCATTCCGTAACACAATTCCTATTATTTTGGGAGCCCATTTTTGAGAATAGGCCGAACCAAGATAGATGTCCATGCTAGAACATTATCTATGGAGTTTGGTGATATTGTAGTCCGGTTTAATATTTTTGATGCTATGAAGCATCCTTCTGAGGACCATTTTGTGTTTCATATTGATTTACTTGATGAGTTAACTAATGAGCATATCTATGATTTTCTTAATGATTTTGATTCTATATCATTGATAGACTTATACACTCATCATACATGCACTAATTCTGAAATGTGTAATTCTTGTATTGATGAGTTTCTGCATATTTCTATTGATCCAAATGTTGTAGAATCAGATTGCACTAACCCATTTGCTGCAGACATCATACATCAATCTGATTTACTTGTTCAAGTACAGGCTCCAGAATCTATGTCTGCTAGTTTGGTTTCATCTGTTTTGCAGGCACCTGCATTGGAGCTTAAACCTTTGCCTGAAAATCTCAAGTATGCTTACTTAGAAGATGATGAGAAGCTTCATGTTATTGTTTCCACCTCCCTTGATGCTGATCAAGAGGAGAAGTTGTTGCAAGTGCTGAAGAAGCATAAGAAGGCAATTGGTTGGATCTTAGCTAATATTCCTAGTATTAGCCCATTCATGTGCATGCATACGATACTCTTGGAAGATGGAGCTAAACCAGTGAGGCAACCAAAAAGGAGACTCAATCCAGTCATCCTTGATGTTATGAAGAACAAAGCTTCTACAAGCTGAGATTATATATTCCATTTATGAGAGTCATTGGGTGAGCCCAGTTCAGGTGGTTCCAAAGAAGACATGAATTATAGTAGTGAGAAATGAGAGAGATGAGCTAATTCCTACGAGAATGCATAACAGTTGGAGAGTCTGCATTGATTATAGGAGGCTCAATCAAGCAATAAGAAAGGATCACTTTCCTTTGCTATTTATTGATCAGATGCTTGAGCGCTTAGTAGGTAAATCTCATTATGTTTTCTTGATGGTTTTTCTGGATACTTCCAGATTCATATTGCTCTTGAGGGTCAGGAGAAGACAACATTCACTTGCCCATTTGGCACTTTTGCCTATAGGATGATGCCTTTTAGCCTAAGCAAATGCCGCTGGTACATTCTAGCGGTGTATGGTGAGCATTTTCAGTGATTTTTAGAGAGTTGCATAGAGGTGTTTATGGATGATTTCAGTGTCTATGGATCTTCATTTGATGCATGTTTGGATAGTTTGAATAGAGTTCTGCATAAATGTATCGAAATTAACCTTGTTTTGGATTATGAAAAATGTCATTTCATGGTAGAGTAGGGCATAGTTTTGGGGCATGTGATCTCAAATAAGGGAATTGAGGTAGATCCTGCCAAGATAGATGTTATTTCACAATTGCCTTACCCCTCTTGCATGTGAGAGGTCCGTTATTTTCTTGGTCATGCAAGTTTCTATCGCAGGTTCATTACAGATTTCAGCAAGAAGGCTCTTCCACTATCCAACCTGTTGCAAAAAGAGGTTGTCTTTGATTTTGATGAGAGATGTATGGAGGCATTTGATTGCCTCAAGACAACCTTGACCACCACTTCTATTATCCAGGCACCTGATTGGACAGTCCCTTTTGAGCTGATGTGTGATGCTTCTAATTATGCATTGGGGGCTGTTGTCGTTGCTCAAAAAGTGGACAAACTAACTAGGGTAATTTATTATGCTTCCAAGACTTTAGATGTTGCACAAGAAAATTACACGACAACTAAAAAAGAGCTTTTAGCTATTGTATTTGCTCTGGATAAGTTAGGTCTTATTTGCTTGGTTCTAGAATTGTTGTTTTCACTGACCATGCAACTTTAAAGTTCCTATTGAAGAAAGCCGATTCCAAACCAAAGTTGATTGGATGGATGCTCTTGCTCCAAGAGTTTGATTTGGAGATCCGTGATAGGAGTAGAGCACAAACTTTGGTGGCTGACCATTTGAGCAGGATTGAGGGAGCTATTGATATGATGCCTATCATAGATATTTTCCTGATGAACAACTTTTGAATATTTCTGTTTCTTTTCCCACCCATTGGTTTGCTATCATTGTTAATTATTTGGTTGCATCTATTTTTCCTCCATTTGAATCTAGAGCTCAAAATAAAAAACTTAAGAGTGATGCTAAATATTATATTTGAGATGATCCATATTTGTGGAGATTATGTACTGACCAGGTTACAAGAAGATGTATTCGAGATCATGAGATTGAGTCAGCCCTTTAGTTTTGCCATTCTTCTATAGTGGGTGGCCATCTTGGTACCCAAAGGACTGCACAAAAGGTGTTTGACTCTGGATTTTATTGGCCTACCATCTTCAAAGATGTGTGGAAGATTTGTAGCACTTGTGAGCAGTGTTAGAGAGCAGGTAGTACTCTTTCTTGGAGACAAGAGATGTCTCAACAACCTATGTTGTTTTGTGAGGTGTTTGATGTCTGGGGTATAGATTTCATGGGTCCCTTTCCTATTTCTTTTGGCTTTTACTATATTCTGCTTGCTGTTGATTATGTTTCCAAATGGGTGGAAGCTAAGGCCACCATAACTAATGATGCTCGAGTTGTTATGGATTTTGTTAGGTGTCATATTTTTTTGCAGGTTTGGTATACCCAAAGCCATTGTTAGTGATGAAGGCACCCACTTATGCAATAGATCCATTCAAGCTATGCTAAAGAAATATGGGATTGTTCATAGAGTCTCCACAACTTATCACCCCCCAATATACTAGGCAAGCTGAAATTTCAAACAGAGAGATAAAGAGGATTTTGGAGAAGATGGTCTAGCCTAATAGAAAGGATTGGAGCAATAGGCTTGAAGATGATCTTTGGACACATAGGACTGCTTACAAGGCACCCATAGGGATGTCCCCTTATAGGGTTATCTTTGGTGAAGCATGTCATCTTCCTATAGAGTTAGAGCATCGAGCATATTGGGCTATGAAAACTTGTAACCTGGCTCTTGATCATGCTGATGAAGAAAGAAAGCTCCAATTGAATGAACTTAATGAGATCCGCTTAGAAGCCTAGGAGAACTGTAAGTTCTACAAAGAGAAGACCAAAAGATTCCATGATAACTTGATTTCTAGAAAGGAATTTTTGGTTGGCGAAAAAGTGTTATTGTACAACACTAGGCTTGGACTCATGAGTGGTAAGCTTCGTTCTAGGTGGATTGGTCCTTTTGTTGTTACTAATGTGTTTCCTTATGATACTATAGAAATCAATAGTGAATCCACAAATAAGAGCTTCAAGGTTAATGGGCATTGCCTCAAGCCTTTCCTCAAGCATTTCCTCACAAATCCTTCCTTAGTGGATGAAATTGTGGAAGATGACTCATTGGTTGAACCTACTTTCCTCCCTCCATGAATAAGGGAGTTTTTCTTTCTCCCATTCTCTACTTTTTATTGCACTTGTCCAATTCAATTGATTGGTATGTATGTCTGGATATTCTAATTGTGCTATATTGGGACAATGTGTAGTTTAGGTGCGGGGGGAGACTATTGTAGGTCGTAGGTTAGGTTGATGCATGTTTTTCTTTGATTTAAAGATTTTGTGTAGGTTTGGGCATTTTCTCTCATACTTTCTTTCACTTAAGTCATGATATCTTGTTGTGTGAATCCATACGTTTCTATGTGTCAAGTTGATTTTGAGAATTGAGAGGTTGAAACAATTGTGATAGACTTGTCACTTGTGAGAATTTGAGCCTTAATTGTGGGTGGATTGCTATATGCCATCTAATATTCTTTCATGTGTAATCGCACTCTTGATTACTTGCACTCTAGAACTTAACTTGTTTCTTGTTGATACTTGATATTCACATGCACATATTGAAGTGATCTAGGCATTTCTTTTGAATAAGCCACTTAGCCATATAAGCCTACCTTGAACGAATTTTAGCCCATTTGAGCCTTTTTATCTCTTTCCTTGTTATTTAGCTCATTACAAGCTTATAAGTGAAAAACCATAGTTGTCCTAACCTTAGGAAATTTTGGAGCTTTGGAGTTGTTTTGGGAATGGTTATTAAGTAAGAAAGGGTGCATTGTTCTTCAAATTTTATGGATTCTTGGTTATGTCTTAATGATGGTTAATACAATTGTGTACATAAGTGTTAAAAAAAAGAAAAAAAGAAAAAAAAAAAGAAAAAAAAAAGAAAAACAACAAAAAGAGAAACAAAAGTGAATAAAAGGTTGAGTAAGGCAAAGAAGATTAGAATTAGAGTTTTGGTCTTATTTTGGGGTGATTTTTACTTACTTTTTACTTATTCCTCATTGCTCCTCTATTCTATTTGGTTTTAGCTATATATCCCATATTTATCCTACCTTGTCCTTGACCCATTACAACCTTGAAAAGTCATTTTGATCTTTATGTGCATGTGCTTATGTTGTTGATGTTAGAGCTTGACAAGCCTATGGTTGTGTTTGTTTTCATGAAGTGCTTTGAGTGTAAACACTTGCAACCTAAGACACATAGATGTAAACACTGTAGAGATCATATCTTGTGAGGTTCTATCATTGTTGTGACTCGCCTCTTAGTTTTGATTGGTTTCCTGACATACTTGAATTCATTGACTGATGTCTACGTATATCTTGATTTGATTCTTTCACTCTTGTGTGTTTGATTTTTCCCATTCTATTGCATTTCCTAGATTTCATTGTGAAGTATGTGATTTTCTTAGGTGTTTCATTTTCTAGTTTTTGTTATCTTCTTGCATGACTCGCTTTGGTGTATATCGGTTACCATAACTTTATTTCTTGATTTTGCCCAGGAGTGCAAAAGGTTAAGTGTGGGGTTATTTGATGTGCAATATATTACACACTATTCATAACCTTAATTTATCATGATTGATGATTCTCAGTGCCTAATTGACTTTGTTTCATATGTATAGTGTTTTAGACTTTATTGAACTAATATTCATAAAATAAGTTAATTTGGGATTATTTGACCTAATTAAATCTATTATCATTTTCAGATTATATTTGGCACTATGGACATTTTAGACATTACATAAGTGGAAGATATATGTCGAAGTGAAGATTGTATTTTTAATTTTAGGATTTTTTTTAATTGTAATTCCATTTTTAGTTTAGGGCCCATTGTTTATGGCCCATTTTCGGTTTGACTCTTTTGAAAAGAGGGAACCCAAATTCCATTCACTCATTTTACAATTTCGTTTTCCCTCTTTCTGGCTCTACTAGGGTTTGCTAAGCATTTTGGTTTTCATTCATCTTCTTCATTTTCGGTTTGTTTCTTCCACTCAATGAAAGACTAAACTTGTATACTAAATTCCTTTGGTAATGTATCACAACTCTTGATGTTTTGTTATTAATGCATTTCCGGTTTCTTTACTATTGATTTCTCTATCCTATTTCTAAATATGGTTTGCTTAATCCCATTGTTAAAAACTGGTTTTTGAGACTTTGTTTAGTTGATTTACTCTCTAGTACATAAACGCTTAGTTTGTATGAATTTGTTAATGTTTTATGCTTATGTTGATTTTGCTTAGTTAAGGCTTAGGTTGTGAAACTATGCAAATTAGGAAAACGATGTTTGGAATATGAAATTAATCTTTTGAAAACGAGGATTGAGTTGTAAACAAACAAACCAAAGAGATTTAGCCGTTTTATTACATTGCTTATTTACTATTGTTTCTGAAATTGATTTATGTTCATACCATCCAACAACAAAAATCCCCGTGTGTGTATGAGTATAAAATGTTTGAATATTTTCTTGAAATAAAATCCTTGGAAAACGACCTATGAGTCACTTCCTAGTACTACAGTTTTTAATTGTTATATTATTTGCATCGGGTATGGCCTCGATCACCAACCATAGATGCTTTACGAACTTCAAACTCCAAAGATAGGTCATTTTTCGGTTGATTTCATGGCAAGAGAAGGAAAACACCAGAAGTAAACAAAAGATATATGGAAGAGAACGATAGTTGGACATGGAAGTAAATATAAGTGACAAAACTCTAAACAAAACTAGTTAAAAGTTGTGGGTTAACCCATGTGGGCTTATTTTTACAGGTTAGCCGAATTAGAGCTTATTTTTGTAGGTTGACCTCTTAAAACTTATTTTTGTAGGTATTAGATCACTGAAGTTCTGAAATTAAACATTGCTGTCTCATTTTAATTTTAGATTTAAAATTTGAATTTAAACTAATTATACATAATAATAAAAATGTAGTTGGTTAACATATAAACTTATTTATATAATTTAATTTTAATAATTTTTTCTTAAAATTAACGTATAGTTTAATAAAATAAAATATTAGAACATCAACTAAAAAGTACTATGAAATCGCGTATTTGATAACTATGACTAAACTTACACTGCATATACTTTGTTTTACTTCGACTTATATGAAAGCAATGAGTTTCTGAAGTTTGTTTCATATTTTTAAATTTCCATTTAATTTTTTTCCTTCGAGTCTCTCACTAAGATAATATTATCTGTAAAAAACATACATTATGATATTGGTTCTTGGGTATGCTCAATAAGCACATTCAAGACCGATTAAATGTGTAGGAGTTCAATGTTACCTCTTGGTGTTATCTTATGGTAATACAAAAATCTCTTGAGATCTCATTTACCATTATCACAGTCCTAACCCTGTTTTAAATATTATTAATTGCTCAAATATATACACTTGAAATCCATTTTTTCCTTCTCTATAGCTTTTCATAAAATCTCTTTACTTTAGCACCTTATTATATACATATTACAAAAGAATGCAGATGAGAACATTAATAATTATATTGAATATTAAATGTATTTTTTAGTTTTCCATGTAGGCCTTTAGAGTCTGTACTCTTGATCAATCAAAGATTGTTGGTGTTTACAACTTTACTGAATAAATCATCTCATAGTACTCGTTCCGGCCTTTTTCTTTTATATTTACTATTTTGCAGTTCTGGTATGATGTTGATGAATCAGACTCTGTTCCATTATTTGAGAGAGAAATTGTTGATTTTGCATTTAATTTTAAGGATAAAAATAATTATGTTTGCTATTGCCATTGAACTTTCTAATACTATTTAATTTAAAATGTCCACAGACAGAAAAAGGATATTGTAGGTTTATAACCATATACTTTTACAAAGACTACTTTGGAGATTTTGGGACACAAAATGAAGATGGAAAATGTCTACCCTTTTCTTTAAGTTAATAGTAGGGATACTAAACATATCCTTTTTGTCACTGCCTTTAGGATTTTGGTTGATTTTCATGCCATATTTGTATTTTATGTTGCATAGAATATCTATAACATGACCAATTATACATTTGCAATCCACTATGGAAGTGCCATACTTTAAGAGCAGTTTCTTAAGGCTATATCTAGAAGCAGTTTTTGTGGCTATTTGTTGAGTATTGAAATTAACTATTTTGTAGGTAATATGAGATTTTTAAAAGAATACTCATTCAGGTTCTTGGCTGATTGCTTGCAGGAAGAAGCTTGCACGAAGGCTTCTATTGGACAAGAGTGTCAATGATGAGCATGAGAGAAGCATTTTGACCAAATTAAAGCAACATTGTGATGGTCAGTTTACCTCAAAGATGGAAGGAATGGTTAGACTTATCATGTCTTTGTAAATGGAGCTGATGCTCTAAGTCAGCTACTTTGGTAGAATGTGAGTGAAATATTTAGTTGCTTGTTGCTTCAACCAGGTTACAGATTTGATTCTAGCAAAGGAGAACTAAACAAGCTTTGAAGAGTATTTAAGTAATACTCCTAATGCAGATCCTGGAATTGAGTTTGACAGTCACATTACTTAACAAGTTGTAAGTAACAACTGTTTTCAGGAAAATGAAGTGCCACCATTGCAGTTATGGTGGAGAAAAAAATACAGTGCCACAAGTTTGTTTAAGAGATTTTATGGAAAATGTGAACATACTCCATCTGTTTTCGAAGGGGCTTTCCAAGTAGCAAATGTTGGTACATATGGTATACATCAAGATGTTGTAAATTTTGAAGCAGGCACATACATACATAGGGACTAAAAATGAAGTGGTTATTGCAGATACTGCGAATAGCCAAATGAGCAGATCATGTTTGAGCATGCAAAAAATCACTTCCTTAATTTCCTTGAATGGAGAAGCTGCTGGGTGCTAGTACATTTTGCCTTCATATCCAGGTATGGACTGGTACTTTAGATGTGTGATCATGTACATTTTGCATTCACTTACTTTTCACTTTTGATTGCTGCAGCTCCATCTGATGCCTGTATATTAATTATTTCTCCCACCCCATAAGGCAAATTGGCATTCTGTAACTCTAGTTTCAGTGCATTTAATTTTTTTTACTGTCACCTTAGAAATCCTCTAATGAATCAACTGTAATTTGAATCCAAACCCTTCAGCTATGGTGCCTTATATTGACTGTTTATTAACATCTTTTGCAACAACATCTTCATTTTTGTTGTCATATCTGATCTATATGAGAACTCAAATTATTCCATGTTAGATGCTTTTTAAAGGTATGCCATGTCTTTTAAATGGGATTTCTAAAGACATGGTTTACTATAGAGTACAATCACATAATTGATCCATGTAACTGATCTCATCTTCTCGAAAACAAAATTTCTTCTTGTTCGATGTCCCACAGGGAATCATTATCTTTATGATACTTGAAATATAGTTTGTGGAAATGGTGAATGCTTTATATAATTGAGGGAATGAAATGCATATTTGGATGTCTCACAAGAAGACAGTGATTAGTCAATGAGATTATCCTGAGGTATTTATTTATTCTTGTGAAAACTTAGACATCATAGATATTTCCCTCCTTTGTGGAAATTGAAAAGTAGTTATTTTAGTTGGAAGTTGAACTGAATCTCCCTCCAAACATTTATCCATATTGCTAGTCCATTAACACTGCATTCTCGTGTCAGGGGTTGGTATGTGAAAACATTGCTGTCAGTTTTTCTTAGAGTTGACAATTGGATGAATTTGGATGTATATGAATTTGGATTATAATGGAAGGATGGAAAGTCATCTACCGATCTATATAAATCCATAATATTACATTTATAAACTATCCAATCCATCCATATCCAGTAGATTCTATTCCATCCATATCAAATAGATTCCAATCCATCCATTCCATCCATATATCCATTTTAATGAATTGAATGGATGAATCCATTTTTTTTTTAATTTTAAAAAAATCCTTTTAAAATTATTATTTAATAAAACATTTATAAAATGTGTTTTTTTAAAAACACTTTTTAAAAAATCTCAATATATAAATTTACATGTGAAAGCTGTGAAATGCAACAATATAGGTGAGGACAGAGATACTGTATTGTGCAATCATGCATTTTTTCTTGTGCTCAATCTTGACACATTAGTATTGAAACTTTTTGAAAGAATGTTTGGATAAAAAAGATAATATTGTTGAAGAAATCCTTTTGTTTATATCACTGATATCAAAACCGGTTCGTGCTGGCTGGTTCAACTGGTAAACTGGTGAATCAGTCTTAATATCGCTACGATGCAACATTTATACCAACCATGCAGTTATACTGGTAAAACCGGTCATACCGATCAATTTTCAATTTAGTCGTACCGGTCATACCGAGTGATTTCATTTAAAATTATTTATTTAATGAAAATGATTTATTTTTACCAAAATATTTGTATGGATGATCAAGCACATAACTACTACATTTTTTATACATCTAAAATAGGATCTATGTAACGCCCCAAAAAATACTTCTCAAAAACATTGTGGAAAAATGGGTAAATTTTTTTTTTGAAATGGTGATGTATAAAATTGTTTCATTTTCAAAATCTTCCTTTTCCGGGACATCACTTTAAGTAACTCAAATGCGGAAAATCAATTTATCGTTATCGAATGATAACTTAACCTGATTTACAATTTCCTGAATAACATGATGCATATAATCAGATAAGTTATAATTAGTTCATACAGACTAGTTCAATAAAGGCGGAAACTACATCGCCACTATATATACAAAATCACCAGATACGCAGCCCCCATCAAAAACAAAAAGAGGACATCGACTGGCCCCCAAGCTGACTCAGAAGATTCCAGGAATGCTGGACCCCTCACTCGGGTCCTCCTCCTCTTCTGAGTCCGACACGAGGTTGATCACCTCCACCGAACTCTCCACATGTACAAGCTCAATGACCTCGCCCTCCTCCTCCTCTTCCTCCACTTCGTTATGCCACAACCCAGCGACATAATTTGGTGGGGATGACATTCTCAGACCCGGAGTCTTCTTGCAAGGACCTCCTCCAAGAACCCGACTCCTCTGGGCTCTGCTGGATGACGGAGCATCCAAACAATCTGCCCACGTCCTATGACCGTGGGAGGGAACCGCGCCATCGCTCCTGACTGGCGGGTGTCGGAGTCCTACATCTGGAGACATCAGTCCCGTTGGCGGTAATGTGAAGGAAGCGTCAATGTAAGCGTCGGGGTGAGGGATCATCATCGATGACCCGTTGCACTCCATGTGCAACGACAGACCGCAAATGTAAACAACACTTATTTCCGTCAATATCATAATTCACCATTTAGCAATATATCATTCATCGACAAGATATCATGACTATAATTAAATAACACATAAGTGGAGATCATACTCCAAATAATAACATACACGTATAATATCTATCACTGACATTATAACCCACCATTTGATTTCAACATTACCAATATATCAAATAATATAATCAACATTATGTTCATAATCACATCACATACATAAACATATGAATACACCATACTTGTAACTCACATGTGGGAATTTACTTCCACAATGATAATGTATGCATGATATGTCATGATCATCCACCTTACACCAATATCCATCCAACATCCTAATCGGAAATAATCGAGAGTACAGGTCCCGTACCAAGCCGTTTTGTACCACCCGAAATAACATATCCTCGCAAGGAATTAAAAATAGATCGATCGGTTCCCTCAGGAACAGTCCTACCCGGACCTAGGTCGTACAAACGCTTTCAGGGCATCCCTCTCATCGATCTCGAATGCAATCCAGGGGTTGTCAGAGATTGCCTAGTTTGGCCTGTGAGAACTGTCCGATCCAACAGCACCTCCCCAAGAATACAAGGGACTCGTCTCATCTAGACTCTCCCTCAAGACACTGTTGGCGAATCACCGTCCAATCAGTGCCGTCCCTGCTTACTTCACGGTGCTCGAAGACGTCCCGTCATTTCCTCTCCACTACTTCATGGTCACAATGCAATGCATTCTTAATTTGAATCAAATGCAAATGTATTAATCAAACACATGATCGGCCCATCCTTAAGCCATCTCCCGACAAGGAATGCTTCTCGTGGGACCCGATAGTACGTCAACCGTACGTGCTCAAGGTAACATCTCAATCACAACAACCCATCACCGAATACTCCTGGACGGTCACATGACCAAGCCTCTTACGGTCGGTCGATCGTTGTACAGTGATATTATGTATCCTTACTAGGGTACCCCCCTAGTTCACGACCTCAAGTCGGATACTTGCCCAACAAGGCATAAACACAAACAATACTTTCACAACATCATCTTTATACCATTTAAGACATGATCTCATTCCACAACTTTATACCACAACACCCTACCCGGTTTCCTTTCTGGGCAGTGCCCCAATTCATATCATAACTCAAAGGGTAACGTCCCTACCATTACGACCATCGCTGAATCACCCTGGACGGTCCCAGACCAAGCCACTTACGGTCAGACGATCTCGCTCCATGGTATCACGTATCCTTTTCTGGGCATCGCCCTAAATCATACATCCTTCAGTTATAGAAACTCATTAAAATCTTGGATGTTTTTTCTGCCCAAGCGGGCTTTTGCTCGCCCGGGCAAGGCCTTTGCTCACCCAAGCGAGAGAGTTCCATAATTTCATCGAAATCCTGAGCTTTTTTCGCCTAAGCGGGACCCTTGCTCGCCCAAGCGAGGCTTTGTCGCTCGGGCGAGGGGTTCCAGAACCAAAACTTCCCCTAGCCCAGTTCCTCGCCCAGTCCTTGCCCAAGCGAGACTGTGCTCGCCCAAGCGAGAGTTTCTCTCCCAAGTGATAGGGACTTGGACAGAATACCAACTTTTGCCCTTTTCGACCACTGAAACGCATTTAAACATAGTTTTTCGAACACCTGCACCCAGAAAAGTTTCCAACAGCATTCATATACAATATTCAATACATTTCATCAACCATCATATACATTCAAAAGCATTCAAACATAAAAATCTTAGGTTTCTTAAAACCCAAGTTAACCCTCAAAACCTTTGAGATGGTTTTGAAGATCTGGGGTGTCATATTCGGACACCACTATGTCACAATGTGTTCTCTCTCACCTTAATGAAGCATGCTTTTACTTGTCAACTATGGTTGGTTTGGTTTCAAGGCTCGAACACCGAAATCTTCGTAACTTCCACAATAAAAATCCGTTAGTTTCCGATATTTCTAAAATCGTTACTGAAATACTTAAAATCATTTCTCTTTTTCCCATCGTGATCATACATCCATTTCATCCATCCGGTCCAACATCATCCTTTTTCATTGAAAGTTCGTTCACGATTTCCATCCGTTTTAAACATACGGTTTATAGTAAAACTACGTATTCTAATTTAAGACGTTCTTTGGCAATCTTACCATTTTAAAGTAAGTTATTCAAAGTATTCTTTAAGAGTTTTATGAGGCATTCATGTACTCATAAACTTTAACATCCTTTTTAGCAAAGATTTCTATTTTTCCAACTTGTTCCAAGCCATGGTTTTAAGGCTAACAAGAAATATAAATACATACATTCTCATTTTTCCAAAACACTTCCTAAAGGTTCCTTTGATTTCATCATCATCCCCTTTGGCTAAACCAACAAAATATATGTAGTAATACATTATA
>NC_032012.1:1094296-1127373 GCF_001865875.1 Lupinus angustifolius
CTCATGAACAACATACTTAAATCTCATCAACATTCATTGGTTGGATGTTGAGAGATCAAGGATTGAAGATGGAAGAAACAAATGAGAGAATGAGAGGAAAATGAAGAGAGATTCACCTTCTCTTTGAAAATGCAAAAGTGAGTGAGTGAAGTGTGAAGTGTGAGAGTTTAAGGGGAGAGGGAAATCAGATTTCCCTCTAGGCACTCATGGCAAATCTCCTAGGGTGGCTAATGATGTGATTGAGTGATGTGAGGTTCACTTTATGGAAGTCAACTTTCGCATCCCAATGCGAAATGACCACCTCGCGGATATGTGCGATAAACATGCTCGAGTATTATCGGTTAATACTCGATCGGATATTATAAATCGCCCGATCTTAATATCCGATTAGAATTTCGGATTTCGGCACTCCGAGTGAAAAATATTTAGAAAGTAGTTATGAGTGTATTCAGGTCTATATTGACTTGAAATGAAATTGCGAAGCCAACGGTGCGATCGGAATTCGATTCCGAGTTACGGAACTAAAAAAACCACTTTTTGAGCCGTACTGGGTGGATTTCGGCCCCGACTGTGGTTGAGAACCGACTGTTTCCGAAAATTACCAAAATTTACCACAAAATAGGAAATACAATTTCAAGACTAAAACTCAACTAGAGTTTCGTCTAATTATTTACCGAAATTTCCCATAAATTCATTTTCGAATATATAATTAATAAAAATATTAATAAAATCTCATAATTCAAAATCGTAAAATTCGTGGTGTTACAATCTACAATATACATTTTAACAAGTGGTATAAATAAAAATAGTTATTATCTTTTTTATTGATTTTTCAACATTAATATTAGTATAAAATATACGAATATCTAACTTCACCGGTATGCGGTTTAATACTGAACCACTCGTTGAACCACCATACCACTATATGAGTACTCTCACTGGTATAGTATTAATAATATTGATTTTATTTTGCACATTGGGTTAGCATAACAAAGTTGGGTCTTGTTGTTGCTTTATGGGGAAAAAATATTTTTGTTTTTATTTTTTTGGATGGATTAGGCATCCATCCAATAGATATATCCATTAGATATAATGGATGTATTTGAATTCATCCATTATCAATACTATCCATTGAATTATATCAATTTAAATCCATTAATTCTAACGAATGAATTTGGATGGATTTAATTTGGATGAATTTGGTTGAATTGTGTATTGTGGATAATTTTGTCACCTCTAGTTTTTTTTCAATTCTTTTTATGTTGTTGAAAGAGTTTTCTCTTGCTTAGTGATAAGGCAAGTTTCTGATTTATTTAGTTACTAGTTTAATATTTGCTCGTCATTTCGGCTTTGTTGGAATAAATTCCAATGACGGTATAATGGTTTCATGAATATTCCATTGATAAAAAACTTAGCTTTATTGAATTATTAACAACTTCATAGTATCTTGGCTTTGTTGGAATAAATTACAACGCCGGTTTAATGATATGAATTTAGCAAATTAACACAAGTGATAATGAGTGATATTTATTTCTGTTTTCCTTTATTAATCGAACTACTTCCTTATGGAAGGTTGGTAAAGAATAAATAAACAAAGCAATAAATGGTTAGTTGTAGAATTTAAATGAAATAAAATAAATGTTAGTTGTGGAAATGTAAATGACTAGAAATAAAAGTTAGTAGTTAGATCAGTCATTATGACTGTGTATTTTTTCTTTTCACAAAGATACAATTTATGAATTAAGTTGCACTTTGATTCAAGATTTCTTTCTTTGTCAACAAATAAAATTTATAAGTTAACACTTTATTATTTTACATTTGCATATTTTTCAAGATTCAATTGTAGTATAGTATATGGTTATGTCGAACCAAAGGGAATTGCATAGTAGAAGAAAATCATATAGACATATTATAGCAAAAATAATGATTAAACACTTTTGTTGATGATTTTTGTGTTATGTTGCATAAAAATTAACAAGGAAACATAAACTAATATTCACAAATTCTTGAGGAGAAAAAATGGTTTGAAATATGGAATTATTTATAGACTAAAATGATTTTGAAAAACATTAACACGTTATGTGTTATACTTTTGGTTAATTCCACACACCATTTCTAAACTCTTCATCTAGAGTTCTAGAATGATAAGATGATTTTCAAACCTTATGTAATACACTAAATGATAGTTAAGTGCCACTCATCGGAATATGTTGTCACACCCTACTTCAGGCCCCATTAACATCATTTAGCCTTGAACATAAGTTGCTTAAAATAGATGTTTTGATGTGGCGATTGAACTAAGGTGTATGTTATAATTTTTAGTTCACTTGTCAATACTTTAAGAATAAGCCTTTTTGGATATCTAAATCAAGTTTTAGGTGATCAAGCTAAAACCACATTAAGAACATCATAAAGAATAAAAAATTAACCAAAAGTAATAACTTGAATGTATTGATTTCAAAAGATGATACAAAAGAAGAGAAGAAATAACATTACACCATAATCCAAATCAATGTTTAGGAGCATGAGCCATCTATCCAAGAATGAGATGCTTTTGGACCCTAATGAGATTACAAAATTATGTTTTTGTATCACATTTGCCACCTCCTTTCTCCTACTAAATTCTAAGTAAATTTACAATAAATTACCTAGAACAAGATTACAACCAAGACTAGAATTCTTAGAGAGAATAAGTGAAGAAGAAGAATAAAGAATGAATGTGAAATGAAGTGTTATGTGATATGTGTTGTGTGTTACGGATGGGGTCTTATTTATAGGCAACCAGTTCACACCTGGCTCACTTTCTTTCCCACGCTAGGCGCACCAAACCCTTCAGCATGGGTTTGGTCCATGACCAAACAACTTAGTCAACTGCTTGGTGTTGACTCTCCAAAGTTAGTTGTGAGCTACTTGACCAGGCTATTGTGGGCTACTCTAAAAAGTGCTTAAGGGCCTTGTTAAGTGAGGTCATGCATGATGTTATGGTTGCTTGGTGGCTAAGTCAAGTTGACCCCTTGTTGGGTCTAGTCCGCCTGACTGCTTATTTGGCCACGCTAAGCTGTCTGGTTGAGTAGCTTGTCCTGGTTTAGCTAGGTGTGTGGTTCTAACTGGGCGATCCTAAGGTGCATACTGAGCTGCCTAATTCAACAGGCTGGCTTTTGCTAGGCTTCAGTTTTACTGTGTAAAGCTTGTGCCTGACCGAGCCAAGTTGGTGCCAGATAAGCTGGGCGGTGATGACTGTCCATGTGAGGCTGCTTAGTTAACAACTTCATGTGTGCATCAAAAGTGACTTATGTGGACATCTTCTTGCTTGACTGTATTTTCTTGATTCTTTTTCTTTTCTTCATTTTTCCTAGAAACTTCACACAAAGATTTGGAAAAGAGGTGGACAAAAATATAAAAATCAAAATATGACAATTTATCTAAAAAAGCGTTGAATTAAGTTGGTTTTGCATAATTTGCATAGGATAAGTGCCCTGAAAAGTGTATGAAATTTAGGTATTTTTGGCACTTATCAAATCCCCCAACTTAAAACTTTGTTTGTCCTCAAACAAATGGTAAAGCACATCCGAAATTACATTGCCTAATTTTTCATGATTAGATTGACATGATTTCGAATTTTTCTTAAGCATGCTCAAAATTTTCAATGAGATTTTTCAAGATTTGAGAAATTTACACATAATGCTCCAAACATCAATTTTTATGCTTATGTTCCTAAAAATTTGTGCAACAAAATCAAAGCAAATAATTTTCAATTCAAAAAGTGTTTTGTTATGCACACAAGTACAAAGATAGAAATTTTAAGGGATATAAGTGTTTCACTCAATATTCAAACATTTGCATGTAGTAATTTGAAGTTGGTATTTGTCTTACCTATTCTCTTAAATTGTATATTCAATCAAGGACCACTAAGGACTTGTTTTCAGTTGTAATGAGGCTAGACTTGAAAAAATCATGGTTTTTTCTTGGATAAGCAAATTTATTCCAAGAGAGCAAAAAAATTTCAATTTTTTTCTATGAAGCACTTTTACTCCTTTTTTTTTCCTTTCCATTATTTCCTTTTCCAACCTCTTAGCTTTTGAACCTTGGCTCTTTTTGGCTTTTTTCGTAGTATTTTTCAATCTCTTTTTGTTTTTCCATTTTTGACAACTTTGGTTGTTTTTGTAAAGAGATTGAAAAATTTCTTTTTCACTTTTTTGTTTCAAGAAGCCGAGCCTACCAATTTCCCCCCAACTTATTCTTTTTCAAACACTTTAAAAATTTTATGCTCTCTTTGTTCATGGGTTTGTTTGAAAAAAATTAATTCACCTTGTTTGGCTCAAAGAGGCTTATCAAAGGATGATCTATTTTTGGTTAGACTTTTTGGCCATTTTGGTTTAACTGAAGAATAAACATGCCTTGATCCTTTCCTATCAATCTTATGTAATCAAGAGAACTAGAGACTAAAACAAGTTTAATTAGACAAAACAAATATTGATTTCACTCTTTTTCACATGTGTTTGGCTCACTCCCTCACTTGGTTTGTGTTTATACTTATGTTTTGGAAAATTGTTTGCAACAATCATGTTACATGAATTCAAAATTCCATTTGCACAATTTTTTTTTGTTATGACATTATTTGATTTTTCCACAAAAAAAGTTTAAGGCTTATATCTCATTTTTCTCAATGAATCTTAAAAATATGCCTTAGCAATTTTTTTTAATCATGCAACCTTTGTCGATTTATTTCATTTCCCCACTTTAATTCGGTTTTTGAAAAAAAAGTAGTTTTTATGAACAAACAAATTACTTTCTACATAAATGTACATTTTACAAAAAAAATATAATTTTCACGTATTCATCAACCATGTTCTCCCTCTTTAAATGATGGCTTGTCCTCAAGCCAATGAAAAAGTTAGTTTTTGGAGAGGAAATGTTTGATGAATATGGAAAATTATTAAAAAAAAAACATAACTATACTAAGAAAGAAAATTTGTAAACAAATTAAATCACACAACATAATTTAAACTAAAATAAAGGACAGAAGAGAATAACAAGGTTCAAAGTACGAAAGCAAGGAAATAGTTTTGCAAAAGATTAAATGCATAAAAATAAAGTAAAGAGAAAACCGTTTTGTTGCTTTGTTCAATCCTCTTCATCTTCATTAAGGCCTTGTGATCTCCCTTCTGGCCATTGAGTGTTAGCAACAAATTCTTCATAGGTTCCACCTTGGAAATTTGGATGAGAGCCATAGATGCTTTGAAAGCTTGTATACATGCTAGTAATTCCATGAAAGCAAGCAATTTGTTGTTGGTTTTGGAATTGTTGTTCTTCAAAAATTGCTTCCAAAGCGGCATTACTTTCCCTCCTATATGGTGGTTGAGAAGAGGAACCCACATCTCCAAATTTCTTCCACAAATCGGTCCTAGCTTGGGCCAAGCTTCTTTCTTTGCAATGTTATTGGACATAATATGTGTTGACCTCGGTTTTGAGTGCCATGACTTCTTCATATGGTCCAGACACTTCTTGATACCTACATAAGTCAGTGATAAGTGAAGGTAAAATCAAAGAATTTATACCCATTGTTATGCAGTCATTGATCGCATATGAGATTATAGCCGCTATGTCAATGGAGTCTTCCTCATAGATGGAGTTGATGAGATTTGCTTTTCTTAGAGTTAGGTCCGAGACATGAGAATTCAACCATACGTTGGACAACACATAGATGGTCCAAAGTTGTGATGCTTAAGTCATGCAAAATCGGACACCGGACCATTTGGTTGACCTCCAATCCTTGCAAACACATGCTTCCCTAACTTGAGCATCATCATGGAATTCTCCTTCCCCCGAAGAAGATGCCCTTATCGTGAGTTGAAATGTGCAAAGGTCATGGTCACAATTCGGGCTTGAAGACTATGGTTTTTTTAGGTAATCGTTGATCATGTACTTATCATAGTACACTCTCTTACATTGACCCAAGTATATCGATTAGCTCTTGCCTCCCCTGACATGGAGTTGGCATATGATTGTTTCACAACATCCAAAAAGAACACCTTGTTGGGTGATGAGAGCTTATTACATCCGAACTTGGCCACCTTGAACATGAACCCATCATATTCTTCTTCTTGCAAGTTAAATATTTTCTCAAGAACCGGGACACTTTTGAACGTAATATCCTTGAACATACGCTTTGCAACCTTGTTGAAAAATTTGGTGCTTTTCTTTGCTTCTTTCTCAACATCCTTGCCTTTCCTTGAGAAAAATCTTCCACTCCTACAAAACATTTTACAATGCAATTTTCCATTCCTAGGAGTTAGAAAATAATTCTAAGGCATGTTGTCAAGTAAAGCACACAATTTTTCTACGGCATGTTGTCAAGTAAAGCACACAATTTTTCTAAGGCCTATGATTGTCACACTTTTTGGCTCATTTAAATGTTCAAGTTGTGACTATGGTTTGCTAATTTTATAATACTTTTAACCTTATCAACACAGCCCCAACATCATTCTTTTTCAGTCAACCAAGAAAAAATCATATGCTCATAAAACGTGCCTAAGTAAAATTTTGCAGTTGCATCATATTTTCCAAAACAATCCTAAAACTTAATTAAACATCAAAACAAATTTCTTTAATGTTTTTAAGGCAATTGGTACATGAAAAAGTGAGGATACAACACAAGGTTCATACAATTTGCAAGATTTCAAATTTTTTGCATGTATGGACTCTTTCTCCTTTAAGAAATTTTTGAGATAAGTATTTAAGCCAAAGCATAAAGTTTCCAGCCACGAAAAATAGATTTTAATGTGGTTAGAGTTTGCATTTTTTTAAAACAACATTTTGGCTAAAAAACTTACTCAAATTTCTACATGTTTTTTATACATGATTGAGTCATTTTTTCAAACACTTTGTGCCCAAACCAATGCCTTACAAATTTTGATTTTCCATAATCATGAATGAGTCATGTTTAGGCATGTTTGGTCACAAAATTTATGAATCAATCAAATTATGTTGGAGAAAAGTTTAGAAGAAAACAATTTCAAAATTCAACAAAATTTGTTAAACAAGATTTTCAAATGCAGAATATTCCATTCATATTCAAAAATAACATATTTGAAACTTTTTTGATTTGGGGATTTTCATTGAATCCTTTTGAATTTTTTTGACTTTGATGCTTAAAAATTTCCCAAATCAAAAGGTTTCAAGAAGAACATATAATGTTAAAGCTTTAAAGGAGATGATTACTTAAAAGTTGTTGAAGATTTAAAACTTTGAAGAAGAGAGAGTTTTTTAGGAGAGTTGTGAGAGAGAATTATTTTGGTTTTTCAAAATGAGGGTGAGAGTAAATTTTTGGTCAAGGGGGGTGTTTTAATGTGATGGTATTCCAAAAAGGATAAGAGGATGAGGGAAATCTTCCTTTGGAGATTATCTCCAATGTGGCACTAGTTGGTGCATTGGGCGGCCTATTAGCCCGATGAGTGTGAAATTAGGCTACATTTGTATTGCATTTAACTTGCATTTTAGGATATAATTTGGACTTCAGGTTTGCTTTTAGCTTTTATTTCTTTTTGTTCGGGTTGAACGTATGTTTTTGGCTATGTTGTGCAATTTGGAAGGATTAAACCCAAACAAAGTAGAGATTGGGTGCAAGAAGATGAAATTCAGTGTTGAGGCTATGCGAAAACCAATTGAAGAGCCAAAACAAGTAATAGATGTTATATTATATTCCTATTTTTTAGATTTTTTTTGTTGGGCTTAGCCCAATATTTTGTAATAATTAGGATAAATGAGGGTTCTCCCTCAAGGATGACACTTTACATTTCAATTCTCTAATTTAGAATTTGATATTCTCTTCTTCATCATGAGTGAGTAATTTCTTTTGTTTCTAGGATTGAGGCTATGCCCTTTTACATTCAATAAATACTTGTTCTTACTTTTATTTTATTGAGTGTTGTGATTTGAATCATTAAACTGAGTTTTATTCGTGTGAGTTGTATAGCCAACAAATTACACCTCTTATATATATTGGGGAAGGACCGAGAGGTGAATCCAACTATCTGACCATTCAGTTATTCAACCTAGAATCCAAATTCACGAGAGTAGTATTAGGATTCTCGGGGATGTCTAGAATTCACCTTGGGTTGCTACGAAATGATTGGATAGAAAGATCCAAGTAAATGATTTGATTGATAACCGTACCACGAGAGTAGGTGTGGCTTCAATTAAGCACACATGTCAGAGCTCGAGAGAGGATGACACATATCAAAGAGCAATTCACCATCACAACTTAAAGTTCATGAAAATGAGCAAAACAAAGATTTGCGAGTGTGAAGGCGGTAACCCTTATCCTGGGAATTCTTCCTAAATTAGATTTTAATCCCTTTTTACTATTTTCATAATTATTCTTGTCAATTATTCAATTGTTCTAAATTCACTTTTAATTCCTATTTTAGTTAAGGATAAATTAATTGTTATAATTAAAGGAGTTTCCTAGTCATCATGTGATCGATATTTTATTAATTGATGACATAATCGTGCACTTGCAATTTGCCCTATCAAGTTTTTGGCGTCCTTGCTGGGGACTGTGTCAAAATTACTTTAATTCTCAATTAATTCATTACTTTACTCTAGTGTATTACACGTTCTCCTTTTTCTTAGTACCTCTGCAGGTTGCCCATTTGGTTTATGCAAAGTTCAAAGTACTACTTAGAGCCTTAAATGAATTTTCGTAGAAGAAGACAACAAATAGAAAGACGTGCGCGTGTACAAATAATGACTGAACGAGATGAAAAACCATTTCACGACTATGCAGCTCCTAATGCTCATAGTTCAGGTCCTGGAATAATCCGCCCAACTATTGCAGTAGAGAACTTTTCTTTGCCATCTGCTTTGATCCAAATGGTGATGCAAAACCAATTTGGAGGTGGAGCTCATAAAGATCTGAATACCCATATTGACCAGTTCTTGGAATTCTGTGAGACAGTGAGGATTCTTAGGGCTTCTGAAGATGCCATTTGTATTCGCATGTTTCAATATTCCCTTAGAGACAAAGCTAAGAAATCAAAATGCTGAAATTCAAGCAACATGACGCACATTAGAGGAAGCTTTTCTCAACAAATACTTTCCTCCTTCAAAAACTGTGCACTATAGACATCTCATCCAAAACTTCAGTCAAAAGGATGGGAAGTCAATGGTTGAGGCCTGGGAAAGATTAAATGAGTTGACTGAAGCTTGCCCTCATCATGGTATTCCACCTTGGATGTTGGTTCAGAACTTCTATAGTAGGCTAGACTTTCCATCATAATAATTGTTGCACTCTTCAACAGGTTGTGCCTTTATGTCCAAAGGAATTGATGATGCTTCAAAGATCATAGAGAATGTATTTTTGAATCATCACCAATGGGCAAATGAGAGGAGACATAATCCACGGAGAGATTCTGATGCACAATATTCAGGAAATCAAATGGAAAATGTAATTTCCATGCTAGAGAACATTTCTTAAAGGTTTGGAAAGCTGAAAAAATACCATGCTAATGCTATTGGGTCTACTGCAACATGTGAGGGGTGTGGAGCAAAATGGCATGAGTGGTCTGAATGCAAACAATTCACTAAATTTGTACATGGAGCTTGGGCCAATGTACAGCCTGAATCATGCAATTAATATGACTATAAGGAGAGGAGCGAACATCAATTCAACCCACTATACAGGAAGAGCAATCCCAATCTTTTCTGGAGGACTAATAACACTCTAAATCATCAACACCAGGATGAGCAAGGTAATAGGAAACCTCCAACACGGTTTCCACATGTACAAGCTTGTCCTATTGATCCCACTCTTATAAACATAATGGAAGGTCAAGAAAAATTACTTGCTAACCTTAATAAATTTCAAGAGAATCAAATCATGATTAATAAAAATATTGCAAATATGTTAAATGATTTTAATTATAAGATAGAAAACCTAACAATCCATGGAAAAATGTTAGAAACACATATTGCCCAACAAGCTAGCAACTTTAATAGGCGAATAAGGATGTTTCTAGGACATCCAGAGAAAAATCCAAATAATGAACATTATAAGGCTATCCGATTTAGGAGGGGTAAGGAACTCAATGATGTTCCATGAACTGAGAATGAAATACAAGTGAGAGAGAAACATACTGAGACACAACTCCATGAAGAGGAACCAAATTCTGAAAATGTGTCTAAGTATGTAGCTCCACCAGCATATGTACCACAAATTCCTTTTCCACAGAGAATTGCAAAAACAAAGTTAGAAAAGAAATATGGGAAATTATTAGATATCCTTAAGAAATTATATATCAAACTGCCATTCAGTGAGGCACTGCAGGATATGCATGCGTACATGAAATTGCTTTAGGATATTATATCTAAAAAGAGAATACTAGAGGATTATGAAACAATTGCTTTAACTGAGGAGTGCAGTGCTTTAATTCAAATAAATTGCCTCCAAAACTAAAAGATCCTAGTACTTTATCTGTCACTTGCTTAATTGATAATGCTAATTTTGACCGTGCTTTATGTGACTTAGGGGCAAGTGTAAGTCTCATGCCTTTATCCGTGTGTAAAAAGTTGGACGTGGGTGAACTAAAACCCACTACTATATCAATTCAATTAGCGGATAGGTCAGTTAAATTACCTATAGGTATCTTGGAGGACGTTCCTATCAAAGTTGTAAATTTATATATTCCAACAGATTTTGTAATACTAGAGATGAAAGAAGATGCATAAATTTCAATCATATTAGGTAGACCATATTTTGCTACCTCTGGTGCTATAATTGATCTTAACAATGGAAAACTTTCTCTATGCATAGGGGATAAAAATGTTGAGTTTGATATTACTAAATCTATTAACCAATCTTCTCTTGAAGGATCATGTTGTAAGGTTGATATGCTGAACCATGTAGTGAAGGAGGAAGAGCCTAAAGTGAAATATGAGGATCTTTCATCTAGTGTCATAGAATGATAAGATGATTTTGAAACATTAAGTAATATACTAAATAATAGTTAAGTACCATTCGTCGGAGTAGGTTGTCACACCCTACTTCAGGCTCCATTAACATCATTTAGTCTTGAACATAAGTTGCTTAAAACATATGCTTGACATGACAAGTGAACTAATGTGTAGGTTATGTTTTTTAGTTCACTTGTCAACACTTTAAGAAGAAGCATATTTGGATCTTTAAATCAAATTTTAGGCGATCAAGCTAAAACCGCATTAAGAACTTCATAAAGAATCAAAACTTAACCAAAAGTAATAACTTGAATGTATGGAATTCAAATGATGATACAAAAGAAGAGAAGAAATAACATTACACCATAATCCAAATCAATATGTAGGAACATGAGCCATCTATCCAAGGATGAGATGCTTTTGGACCAAAATGAGATTACAAAATTATGTTTTTGTATCATAATTGCCATCTCCTTTCTCCTCTTGAATTAAGGAGAAACTACAAAATAAACTTACCTAAACTACTTTGGAGTAGAAATTTTCCAAGAAATTACAAAGAAGAAAGTGTAGAAGAAGAGAGGATTTCAAATTTGAGAGTATGTGTGAAGAAGAATGTGTATGATTGAATTAAGCCTTGAAGTGTCTCCTATTTATAGGACTTTTCTGCCACCACCAAGCTCCTCTCTTCCACCGCCAAGCTCCTCTCTTCCACTGCCGAGCTGCTGACCAAACCCTTCAGCATGGGTTTGGTCACTTGGCCAAGTAGCTTGGTCACCTGCTTGGGGCTAAGTCACCCAAGCTATTGTGAGCTACTTGGTCAACTATTGTGGGCTACCTCTAAAAATACTGTGGAGGCTACTTGGAGTGAGGTCATGCATGAAGTCATGGTTGCTTGGTGGCTAAGTCACCTTGACTAACTTGTTGAGTGCACACTGCCAAGCTTCTATGTGTTACCGCTAAGCTGTCTACTTGAGCAGCTTTGACCATGTTGTTGGTGAGGTGGCTTGGTGCTAGCTGATCTGGTCAGGTGTCTGGTTCCAAGCTAGGTGGTTAAGGTGCTCCGCTAAGCTGTCTACTTGAGCAGGTTGAGTTTCACCATGCCATGTTGGTGTCCAGGTTAGCTAGGCGTGGGTTTGGTCCAAGCTCAGCTGCTTAGTGAGCAGCTTCATGTTGACTGCATGCTTTCCACATCCAAATTTTGCTGAGTCATGCTTAAGGCTAAGCACATAGCTTGCCACATCAAGCTTAAGCATGTCATGTGTGGATCATTTTGGCCTATTTTGAGCATTTTGCTTGCATTTGATTAATTCTTCTCTTTTCCACCTAAATCCTACAAAATATAATAAAAATAAATACACAAAGCATATATACAAGATTGTGATATTTTATCCAAAAAGTGTTGAATTAAGTTGGTTTTCTCAATTTTTCCACGGATAAGTGCCATAAAAGTGTATGAAATTTAGACATTTTTGGCACTTATCAAGTGTCGGCTTTAGTGCCTCCCTGAGTTTGGAGCCTTTGTAGCGGGATGTAAATAATGTTGGCCACAAAAAAATAATAAACTCACAAAAAATGGATATTTTCACGTGGTCCATATAAGACACATAGGCCATTTGGTATATTTTTTCCTTCTTTTGCAGGTACTTCCACTATACCCAGTAAATCCACCCACTTATAATTGGCACAGGAGTTAAAGACACTTCCTACCTAACTCGTGACTTTTATTTTTTTTTCTCTTATTGTTTAGATTTTTACATTGGGGACAATGTAAATTTCTAAGCTTGGGGGAGTTTTGCATTTATATAGTTCATTGTTCTACATACCATATATATATTAATTTTTTTAGGTTGAATATTCATATTATCATGCATGTCACATATGTTTCATATCTCATCTATTCCCTGCTTTGTTCTATGTGTTGTCTGTCTACTCTTTAAATGAAAAAATATGAATAAATAATGATTGTCAATCTGCGACCCCCATTGAAGAAATTTTGTCTATAACATAATAACATGAAAGATATTAAATTTGACAATTGTGAATTAAATTTGGTTAAATAAAAGTCTTTGTTTCATAACTTCTGCTGAATGTACCAAATGTGAGAAACTTGGGCCAAACACAATAAGGGTTCTAATTTGAATTGACAATTGCATAAAACCCATTTTTCTTTCATGAGTGCATAATTTTCTATGACTGTATATTCTAGAACTTGATTTGTGACCATTTCAAGATTGAAGTCTGTCTGTATGCATTAAAATGATAGAGGAAAGTGAGACTTTTTCTTTTGACCTTCAACCGCTTTCTATAAACATTGAAAACTGATTAGTTGTACAGTTTTGAGCCTGAACTTTAATGATTTTTCATAGCTACCCAAATGAGGATTTGAGGTAATTTATGATGTTTGGTTGAAGCAATGAGAAAGGTAAAAAAGTCATGTGTGGAGAAAGAATCCATAAAAAGATGAAGAAGAAAATAAATAAATTAATTTCATCCATTCTCTTTTAGAAAATCTCAAAAAAAAAAGAAAAAAAGAAAAAAAGAAAGAAATACAAAGTATACTAAAAGAGAAGGGACTGGAAAAAAAGTATGTTGTAAGGAAAAATGTTGATTGAAAAAAGATCATATGATAAAGTAAGTCATATTAAGAAAATCTAAATGTTTCAATCAGATGTCTAGAATGTTTAAGTATTTTGAGAAACATGTGTAAGCCTTTTGAATTACCCTTTCTTTGACTATCTCACCTTCAATCATTCACTTTGCCACATTACAACCATTTAAAAATCTCTTGATTTTTGCATTCATTCAAATACAGTCAGTGCCGATTTGGTCTACAATCAAGCCTATGGTAATTTACTTTCATTAAAAAAATTGAGTGAAACACTATGACATTTAAACTCATGAGAGTGATGAGAGAAGAGAGATCCTAAATCATGCAATTGTCATGACTCAAAGACTTAGCTTGAATTAAATTTGTTTATGATTGTCTTGTCTTGATGTCTGAATTGTTTCAAAACTAACACGAGATTGCTTGTTATTTTGGGTCATGGTTTCTACATCATCATTCATACATGACTATGAAAGTTAGACATAATACTTGCTTGAGGACAAGCAAGAGATAAGCTTGAGGAGATTTGATGAGTGTGAAATTATGCCACATTTGTATTGCATTTAACTTGCATTTTAGGACATAATAGGACTTTAAGATTGCTTTTAGATTTTATTTCTCTTTGTTTGAGTTAAGCGGATGCTTTTGGCTATGTTGTGTAGTTTGGATGGATTAAAGCAAGAAAGAGTAGAGATTGGATGCAAGAAGTCAGTGTAGTTTGGATGGAATTCAGTGTTGAGGCTATGCGAAAACCAATTGAAGGACCAAAAAAAGTCATAGATGTTATATTATATTCCTATTATTTAGATTTGTTTTCTTGGGCTTAGCCCAATATTTTGTAATAATTATGATAAATGAGAGTTCTCCCTCAAGGATGACACTTTACACTTTACATTACAATTCATTAATTTAGAATTTGATATTATCTTCTCCATCACGAGTGAATAATTCTCTTGGATTGGGGCTATGCCCTTTTACATTCAATAAATACTTGTTCTTACTTCTATTTTATTGAGTGTTGTGATTTGAATCATTAAACTGAGTTTTATTCTTGTGAGTTGTCTGGCCAACAAATTACACCTCTTAGATACATTGGGGAAGGACTAAGAGGTGAACCCAACAATCTTACCATTTAGTTATTCAAACTAGAATCCTAATTCACGAGAGTAGTATTAGGATTCTCGGGGTTTATGGAATTCACATTGGGTTGCTACAAAATGATTGGATAGAAAGATCCAAGTTAATGATTTTATTGATAATCGTACCACGAGAGTATGTGCGACTTCAATTGAGTACACGTGTTGGAGCTCGAGAGAGGATGACACATATCAAAGAACAATTCACCCTCACAATTTAAAGTTCATGAAAATGAGCAAAACAAGGATTTGTGAGTATAAAGGCGGTAACCCTTATCTTGGGAACACTTCCTAAATTAGATTTCAATCCCTTTTTACTATTTTCATAATTATTCTTGTCAATTATTCAATTGTTCTAAATTCACTTTTAATTCCTATTTGAGTTAAACATAAATTAATTGTTATAATTAAAGGAGTTTTCAGTCCTCGTGGGATCGATGTTTTATTACTTGACGACATAATCGTGCACTTGCGATTTGCCCTATCAACAGCGCCAAAAATATGATAGGGCAAATCGCAAGTGCACGATTATATCATCAAGTAATAAAATATTGATCCCACGAGGACTGGAAAATTCATTTAATTGTAGAAATTAATTTATACTTAACTCAAATAAGAAAATAAAATTGAATTTAGAACGATTGAGAAATTAACAAGAATAATTATGAAAGTATTAAAAAGGATTGAAATCTTATTTAGGGAGAGTTCCCAGATAAGGGTTACCGCATTTACACTCGTAATTCCTTATTTTGCTCATTTTCATGAACTTTAAGTTGTCAGCCTCGCCAGGCGCACTAGTCAGTTTGACTACTTTTGGCTTTGGCCTATGTTGGGTTGTGTTGGCTCACAAGATTGGCCCATTTTGACCCCAAAAAATGTTTTACTCATTTTTCTCTTGCGTTTGATTTTAAAAAATTGTTTTGATGGACCAAAATAATTTTCTCAATTTTCTCTTTGAAAGTTTGATTTTAAAGAATAGAATAAAATAAATTTAATGAAAAACATATTTATATATATATTTCAAAAAAAATTATTGGGTTGCCTCCCAGCAAGCGCTTCTTTACCGTCATTAGCTTGACGCATGTTACCACAAAAGTTCAGTTGTTTCCACCAACCCCATTTTATTGCTCAACTGAGCTAGATTCACCTCGCAAGATAACATTACAATGCTCCCTTAGATTGACTTCAATATTGGTAGAAAATGTTGTTTTCTGATTTTCTGCCAATTGTTTGGTCAGTTGCCCAATTTGGGTCTCCATGTTCCTGATGGAAGCATCTGTGTTTTTCTGGTTGGACATTGTCATTTGCATGAATTGGTTCAGAGTATCCTCCAGTTTACCATTCTTGTCTTGGGTAGGGTGTTGGTATTGATTAGGTCAGGATAGAGTGGTGGTTTTTGAGGATTGTCATGCCTCAATGGTTGGTTTCCTTGAAACTGATTTCCTCCCCTTGGGTAATTGTTCTGCAAATTTTTCCTTGGAGGATTGTTGACAAATTGAACCTCCTCAGTTTGAGTCTAGCACTGGCTTGTCAAGATCATTAGTACATCGGTCACATCTAAAAATCCAATTCTTTGAAGACTCTCTGATCTGCCTAGGAAGATCATTAAGCTTTTGAGTTACTTCATCCAATTGTTGTTGAAGCAGTTTATGCTGAGCTAACATAGCATATGTTGGACTTAGTTCCAGGATTCCACCTCTCCTCGGTGGGAGTCCTATATGATGTCGACTCTTCTGGTCATTCAAGTCCATGAACTCAATGATATCGATGGCCTCTTGTGGGGGTTTTGTCAACAATTGTCCACCCCCAGTTGCATTTAGAATCCACGTATGCTGTTGTTGTAACCCATTGATGAAAATATGGATTTGGGTTTGCACATCAAACCCGTGGTTGGGGAATTTTCTCAGCATAGACTTGAATTTGTCCCATGATTCATAGAGGCTTTCATTTGGTGGTTGCACAAAAGTAGATATGGCAAATCTTCATATCCATAAACTTCCCTTGCGGAAAGTGTCTGTTCATAAATTTTTCCTCCACCAGATTCTAGTTGTTTTGGATATGTGGAGGTAAATCCAAGAACCATTCATTCGCTTTCCCAATGAGAATCAATGGGAAAAGCTTGAGAAATATAGCCTCCTCTTCTGCCTCAGATGTCCTGGCAGTCCCGACTAATTCATAGAACTTAGTCAGATGGTTGTAGGGATCTTCATGATCTAGCCCGGCAAAAGGATTTGCATACATGAGCTGCACCAATCCATACTTCATCTCGGGAGGCTTTTGATTACTAACAGACCTTCCTATTCTGATCATATTCCTTGTATTAAAGCTGACAAAACCCTCAACATTGGGTTTATTCTCAGCTTGTGACCCATCAACATTCTGTTGATTGTTGGAAATTGATGAATCTACTTCTGTTGGAATAGTTTGGGCTTGTCTATCTTTTTTGTGTGCTTTCTTCTTCTTTCTCAAAGTTTTTTCTAATTCTGGATCGAAAGAAAATTCTATCTGTTTATTCCTGTAATCCATGCACAAAAAGACTTCTATCTATTTCCAAGGAAAAGATTAGTAGAAAAAGATATGAATTTACAAAGTTTGTAATTTAAAATAAAAATGAAATTTGTACAAAAGTAAAAAAAAACTTTATGAGCAATTATTAATGATATAATATGCTATATAAAAAATTTCTTTTAAAAGCAATTCCCGACAACGACGTCAATTTGTGGAAATAGTTTTCTATTGCTTAGTGATATGGCAAGTTTCCGATTTATTTAGTTACTAGTTTATTCTTTGCTCGCCATTTCGGTTTTGTTAGAATAAATTCCAACGTGAGCATAATGGTTTCAAGAATATTCCATTTGATCAAAAACTTAGCTTTATTGAATTATTAACAACTTCATCCTATCTCGGATTTGTTGAAATAAATTCCAACACCGGTTTAGTGGTATGAATTTAAAAAATTAACACAAATGATAATGAGTGATATTTATTTCCACTTTCCTTTATTAATCGAACTACTTCTTTATGGAAGGTTGGTAAAGAATAAATAAATAAAGCAATAAATGGTTAGTTGTAGAATTTAAATGACAGAAAATAAATGTCATTTACAAAAATGTAAATGACTGAAAATAAAAAGTTAGTAGTTAGATCACTCAACATGACTGTGTATTTTTTATTTTCACAAAGATTCAATTTATGAATTAAGTTGCACTTTGATTCAAAGTTTCTTTCTTTGTCAACAAATAAAATTTATAAGTTAACACTTTACTATTTTACATTTGCATCTCTTTCAAGATTCAATTGTAGTATAATATATGGTTATGTCGAATCACAAGGAATTGCATAATAGAAGAAAATCATATAGGCATATTATAGCAAAAATAATAATTAAACACTTTTGTTGATGATTTTTGTGTTATGTTGCATAAAACGTATCAAGGAAACATAAACTAACATTCACAAATTCTTGAGTAGAAAAATTGGTTTGAAATATGGAATTATTCCTAGACTCAAATGGTTTTGAAAAACAGTAACAAGTTATGTGTTATACTTTCGGTTAATTCCACGCACTATTTCTAAACCCTTCATCTAGAATCCTAGAATGATAAGATAATTTTCAAACCTTATGTAATACACTAAATGATAGTTAAGTATCACTCGTTAGAGTAGTTTGTCACACCCTACTTCATGTTTCATTAACAACATTTAGCCTTGAACATAAGTTGCTTAAAATAGATGCTTTGATGTGGCGAGTGAACTAAGGTGTACGTTATACTTTTTAGTTCACTTGTCAACATTTTAAGAAGAAGCATTTTTGGATCTTTAAATCAAGTTTTAGGTGATCAAGCTAAAACTGCATTAAGAACTTCATAAAGAATCAAATCTTAACCAATAGTAATAACTTGAATGTATTGATTTCAAAAGATGATACAAAAGAAGAGAAGAAATAACATTACACCATAATCCAAATCAATATTTAGGAGCACGAGCCATCTACCCAAGGATGAGATGCGTTTGGACCCAAATGATATTACAAAATTATATTTTTGTATCACATGTGTTATCTCATTTCTCCTCTTGAATTCTAAGTAAAATTTACAAGAAATTACCTAGAACAAGATTACAACTGAGTAGAATTCTTAGAGAGAATAAGTGAAGAAGAAGAATGAAGAATGAATGTGAAATGAAGTGTTATGTGATATGTGTTGTGTGTTATGGATGGGGTTTCATTTATAGGCAACCAGGTCACACCTAGCTCACCTGCTTGCCCACGCTATTCACACCAAGCCCTTCAGCATGGGTTTGGTCCCTGACCAAACAACTTAGTCAGCTGCTTGGTATTGACTCACCAAAGCTAGTTGTGAGCTACTTGACCAGACTATTGTGGGCTACTCTGAAAAGTGCTCAAGGGCCTTGTTAAGTGAGGTCATGCATGATGTCAAGGTTGCTTGGTGGCTAAGTCAAGTTAACCCCTTGTTGGGTCCAGCCCGCCTGGCTGCTTATGTGGCCACGCTGAGTTGTCTGCTTGAGCAGCTTGTCCTACTCTTGCTATGTGTGTGGTTCTAATTAGGCGGTCCCAAGGTGCACGTTGAGCTGCCTGCTTTAGTAGGTTGGCTTGTGCCAGGCTTGAGTCTGGCCGTGTAAAGCTTGTGCCTGACCGAGCCAAGTTGGTGCTAGGTCAGTTGGGTGGTGTTGAATGTCCACGCTAGACTGCTTAGTGAGCAACTTCATGTGTGCATCAAAAGTGGCTCATGTAGACACCTCCTTGCTTGACAATATTTTCTTGATTCTTTTTCTTTTCTTCATTTTTCCTAGAAACTTCACATAAAAATTTGGAAAAGAGGTGGACAAAAATATAAAATCAAAATATGACAATTTATCTAAAAAAGTGTTGAATTAATTTGGTTTTACATGATTTGCATAGGATAAGTGTCATAAAAAGTGTATGAAATTTAGGTATTTTTTGCACTTATCACAACTCCGTTAAGATTTGTTAAAGTTATTGGCTTTCTTGATTTTGGACAATGATTTCTGATTTTAAATGGATGTCTCTTTAATTTGAGCTGTATCTGAACTTACCTATTCTAGAGCTCTCGAAGTTAAATTTTCTTTTGAAGGTATATTTGATTAGGTTAGGTTGGATTATATTTTGTTGGATTCAAATCAAGCTTTATATTATATTATAAAAGAGTATCAACTTACTCTAAGAATAAGTTTAAAAAACTTACTCCACATGTTAGTCATTTATTCAGAACTGTGATTACATTTATGGTTGCATTCTTGTCCATATTGAAAGACCATCAAATAACTACAAAATAAATATGTATCCTTTACATATATTATTTTCTATGTGAAAATATATTTCATGCCATGTGGCAGTATTTGTTGAGAGTCATATTTTCACTAAAACATTTCACTTTATCAATTTTAATAATATTCTAATGTTTCTTTGATATAATTAAGAGTATCTCTCATTCTATAAACTAAGCTCTTTCAAATGTTTGATTGTTACTCCTAAACAATATTGTTTTCATGAATTAAATATTTGAGTTTAGAAGAAAGGTTCTTCAGTTTTTTAAGTATAAAAATATTGGGGAGGGGAAAGATTTGAGAAATGGACCCATTCATTGTATTTTAAAGGTTTGATTCCATAATATTAAAAATGTGTTAGGCCAATTTTGCATGTGATGCGATCCCCGGCTTTATTCTTGATTTTGATAGAAAATGTCTACATGCTTAGTCAAATCATGTAACAAATAACTTGTGGTACTGTACTTAAGCTGAGTATTGAAACATTTCATTGATTTGTACTCTTTGATGTTGCCATATGTGTTTGTCAACAGATGTAATTGTTGTTGGGATAACATTAGTGTTTTATGATGTGTAACTCAATGTCCAACAATACTTAGTTTGTAAAATTTGATGAAGTCATTTATTTTTTGCTGCACGATAAACTTGTATCACTTATACAAAATGGGTAGTGAAGAAAGATTTGTTGTTTCAAATTCTGTCTTACATACTATTTTGGATCAATAATAATAAATCAAAAACAAAAATAATAATAATGTTTAAAACTTTATTGACATTATATGTTTTTATTGACTCGTAAAGTATATGAGATGTTAGCAAGAGGACACAATAAGTGAAACTAAAGATAATGGTCTGAAACACCAGAACTGGTACTTCTATTGTCAATTACTACTACTCTTTTACCTTCGATGCCTAATATGATACTGATGGAGCTTCTTTATTATGCTATTGTTGATTGTGAAAAATTAACAGAGTGAGACTTATGTTTTTCAAATAAAATCTGTATTTTGTAGGTTCTGACTAGTTTCTAACAAATAATTTGGAATCATGATTTGAAAAGGAAGAACTTGGGCTTGAAATGAAGATTTGCAGAAAATGAAAGGAAACTGGGAATTCAAAGTAAGAGGTTGGAAATTTAAAGGAATTAAAGCGACTGGAATTTAAAAAACTCACTGCGACTTCCACACTAACTGTAATTTGAACTTTTGATTTGGTGAAAGAACGAAGTTTTGAAGTGATTTTTAATGCACATTAATGTGACCTTTATGGTGATTTTTTGGTTTGTGAAATAAAAAAACTCACTAATCTCACACTATTTGGAAGAGGGAAGTTGAAAAACTTTGTAAGCCTTAAGTTGCAATCTTGGGGTGTGCCCCAAGGGTTACAATGGGTTTAGTGAGTGGGTGAGGACTCACACAAACAAAATCCCACCACACACACGCACGCACCACCACCTCCGCCGCCGTTCGGCCGGCTCGGCTCATGTTCATGCTTGGGCCCAACATTTATTTAAATAAACATTTATTTATTTTATTTTATTTTGTGTTATTTGGGCTTGGACTGTGTGATGACCAAGTCAACACACACATATAACATAGAGTCGTTGGGTGGTAATTTTTTGCACCGTCAAATCATATAGTTGTTTGATCTTTTGACCATCAGATGGGGGAGTCGTTGGAGGCCTTAGGATATAAATAGAGGTCTTCTCCCCACATTACAATTCACATCAAGTTGAAGGTGTTTACCTCTCAACTTCTCTTTCTCTCCTCTAATTCTTCGTCGACGCATTTCCGACAACCTTCTCCCCCTTTCTTTTCGTGGCACTTGAGAATTGGCACATACAACCAAAGTAGGAATTTTGAGAACTAACACTGATAGTCATTATTGTGGGAAAGAATTGGCATGGACAACCATACTGTGAGAATTCGAGAATTGGCACTGATAGACGTATTGTGGATGTATTCGAGAGCGATTCTTATAGTGTAGTAAGACATCGTATAACATAGAACTTGGTTGTTTTATCCTGGGGACGGCGTGGTTGATCGTCTGCTTGCACAATTTTAGCAGTAACAAGTGGCTGACATCATGAGATCATTTCCGAGATCATTTATAGGAGCTGTTAGAGTGGATCATGTACGCATTAGGAATAATTTAGCAGATCCTTTAACGAAAGGACTAGCTAGAGAGAAAGTTCATAATACTTCTAAGAGTATGGGACTATTGCCCTTAGAACGAAGATCACTCATGATGGTAACCCGGCCTAACTGTCTAGAGATCCTAAGAAATAGGTTCAATGAGTAATAACAAGTTGTGAAATGATATGAGAATGAACATGTTATAGAATTATGAGAAGCATGATTTCTGCAGCATATGTAAGGATGAGTTAAACTCTTAATGAGATCTATACTCCAATTGGAGTGGAGTACCTAGGCTATATGAGTACTCTTGATAGGAGTGGAGTACCTAGGCTATAAAAGTACTCTTGTGAAGTCTATAATGTTTTGCATCGTTGGATCATATAGTTGTTTGATCTTTTGCACCATTGATGGGGGAGCCGTTGGAAGCCTCAAGCTATAAATAGAGGCCTCCTCCCCATATTACAATTTGCACCAAGTTGAAGGTGTTTACCTCTCAACTTTTCTTTCTTCCACTTATATTTCATCGACGCATTTCCGGCAACTTTCTCCCCCTTTCTTTTCGTGGCACTTGAGAATTGGCACATGCAACCAAAGTGGGAATTTTGAGAACTGACACTAGAAGTCAGTATTGTGGGAAAAGAATTGGCACGGGCAGCCAAACTATGGGAATTCGAGAATTGGCACTGGTAGCCATATTGTGGATGTATTCGAGAGTGATTCTTGTAGTGTAGTAAGACATCGTATAACAGAGAACTGAGTTATTTTATCCTAGGGACGATGTGGTTAATATTCTGATTGCACAATTTTAGCAGTATCACGAAACGTCTTAAAGAGAGCGATTTGGTCGTGACTCACCCAGTAAAGATTATTTCGTGCCATTCAGAATTGTTATGAGCTACGGTAACAACAGAACCAGAGTTCTCTCTAGTAATGGAGAGGCAAGTTCTTGTTTCCCACGTGGTGATAACTCTCCCTTTGATTTGGCTCGGCCACTTAGAACATAGGTACATGACTTGTCTTAGTTCATTGAATTCCAAGAAAGGAAATAATCTTAAACATAACTTCTTTTTGAATTCTCACATCACTTGCACCCATTATGGAAATAAATCATATAGTGCATTGGAATCACATATAGATTGCTTCAAATTTGGGATGGTAATATCTCTTTGATTTGAATTCCCACATGGCTTGTGCTTATTATGGAAATAATAATTTCATATTTGAATTTGAATCCTTGCCATTTGCACGCATAATCCATATACACGAGGTCATAATCTCATGTATTTGAATTTGATTCCATGCTCTAAGACTTACTTCACATATGGAAAGAATTAATATTACCACATGACATCTTAATGATGAGATTTCCTCCATGGTTTGAAAAGATCAAGTGTGTTGAACCGTCCACCTATGATAGCCAATTGATGTCACACTCTCTCCTAAGATGGAAATATTGCATGGCCATTCAAGGCCTTATTCTAAGAAAGGAAATAATATAACACACCCCCCACATAATAATTCTTTATTACATGCCTACTCCAAAAGAGACAATAATAAAAATTTATTGTCCAAAATAAAGAAATAACATATAAACTAAGTTATTGGTGGGACAAAAGACCCACACTTATTAAATGTAACTTAAAAGTCTTATGCATTCCTAAGGAAAATATAACCCTCATCATGTGATTCTTCAAGTTGGATGATGCATTTGATAGACTTGTGTTCTTCATCAATGTTGGGCCCTCTTTGGGTCCCATCATACCCTCCTTCTTGAAGTAAATTCGACCTCAAATTCACATCATTACCACCATATTTATACACCTTACCTAGTTCCTGCAAAGAGACCTTCATAAAACTAGACAAATTAGTGTTAAAAGCCTTGGGCTTTACAATTCCATATTTTATTGCAATACAAACTTTCTTTCCTTTTTCATCATCCCTTTTTTTTCTCAGCATTTTTTTTTTGTTTCTTTTTGTAAATTTCACTTTCCTCTTTTTTCCTTCTATTTTTTTCTCAATTCTTTTTTATCTTCACTCACTTGTTTTGGAGACAAGGGAGCTAGGACCACTTTGTTGCCTTTGTGCATGAAGGTGATCTTGCTAAGAAACCATCATGGATGGTCCTCTTATCAAATTGTCAAGGCCTACCCAATAATATGTGGTTGGCCTCCATTGTTGCTACATACAAAGAACCACATCTTAAGAGTTCCCTATGAAAAAGGGAACCTCGGCCTATTTGTCCACCATCATTTCTCCAACCTCACTTACCCATTGTAGTCGGTAAGGAGTAGGGTGTGCCTGAGTCACAAGGCTTAGTTTGGACACCAACCTTGTGCTAACTACATTGGCACAACTTCCACCATCTATGATCAAGGAACACACATGTCCTTCTACCAAGCACCTACAGTGAAATAGATTTTCCCTTTGGTCTTCCTCATGTTCCTTCACTTGGCTTCCCAAGAGTCACCTCACCATGAGTAGGTCACCGTAAGGCATGAATGCATCTCCATCAATATCCTCCCCACTTGAGGCCTCAAATTGAGACTCCACCACCCCATCCATAAGCACCACGGTCCTTTTTGTGGGATATTATGATGCAACGTGTCCATGGCCTAAACACTTGAAACACTTTACATCACAACTTTTGGTTGGTTCCAAAGGTTGTTTGCCTTCATTGTCTAAAACACGCACAACCTCCTTGTTGTTAGGTGTTCCCTCCTTTTTTGGCTCATTCCTCCAACTTGCATATGGAAACTTTGAGGAATACTTAGACTTATTCCTCTCCAATTTTTGTTCCACCTTTATGGCTTTCTGCACCAAATCCTCCAGTTTCACATAGGGTTGTAGTTCCACCACGTCCTGGATGTTCTGATTTAGCCCATGAAGGAATCGTGCTATAGTGGCTTCATGTTCCTCGTGGAAATTTGACCTCAGAAAGGCTAACTCCATATTCTTGTGGTATTCATCCATGGATTTGTTACCTTGGGTTAGCCTTTGGATTTTGTTATGGATGTTCCTTTGATAGGAACTAGGAACACATCTCCTCCTCATCACTATCTTCATTTCCTCCTAAGTGTCAACTAGCTCAGCTCAACACCTCCGCCTATCCTTCTGGTATTGGACCCACCACACCACAACATACTCTTTGAATTCCAAGGTTGCCACCTTGGCCTTCTTCCCTTCACTATATGTATAGTAGTCAAATACCTGCTCTAATTTGAGTTCTCACTCCAAGTAAGCTTCTGGATTGTTCAACCATAAAAAGGTTGGAACTTTGACCTTTACTCCATCATTCTTATCTTCATGTCTCCTCTCTCCATGTGTTTCTTCTTCATGCCTCACTCCTTGGGGCCGAATCCTTCTTTCACTATCATAGGCACTTGATTCATCATCATGCCTATCATTATGCCCCATCTCTCCTCAGCCTATTTCCTCATGTCTCATTTCCCCACGCCTCCTCCTCCTTTCTAACTCATAATCACTTGAGTCATTATCTCGTCGCCTTCCATTTGGGACCCTCAATTGCTACATTTGCCTTTGGAGGGCTTGGAGTTGAGTGTTCATCGCCTGTAAGGTTATGGTCATGTTGGTCGTCCTTGAGGATATGGTTGAAGTTCTATTTTGGCTGGACATTGTATGAGACTTTCAAGCAAGACTAGCTCTTGTTACCATCTGATATGAACCTCCTTAAAGGGGGTTATGTTTGTTTGTCAATAGTTCTTGATTGAAGGTATATTTGTCTTTGTCAATTATTGATGATTAAAATTTCTATGAACTTGATTAGGTGATGAGTGTATTTTGGTTTGAGATGGAATGTGTATGAATAAGTTGTGTTTGAGTAAATGAATTTGTATTTTAATTAGGACAAGAGAAGATAGTTATGATTGAAAAGATGAAGGCGCCACAAACACAAGTGTTTGATAAGCCAAGGTTGTTCGCCACAAACAATGATACTTGATGAGAACTAAGGTGTCACACTAATGTTGATAATAAGCATATGAACACCACACGGAAGGTACATTGATATGTTCTTATTGTATGAGCAAGGCTCAACTAACAAGGAACGATTTAATCCAAATAATATTCAAGTTATCTCATTCATGTGTTGATTCGGTTACATATAAAGTGAAAATAAAACATAATATTAAACGTGTAATAAAAGTATTGTTCCCCATGTGGTGATGGCTCCCCTTTGATTTAGCTCGGTCACTTAGAACATAGGTACGTGAGTGACTTGTCTTGGTTCATTGAATTCCAAGAAAGGAAATAATCTCAAACATAATTTCTTGTTTTTGATTTTTCACACCACTTGGAAATAAATCATATGGTGCATTGGAATCCCATATAGATTGCTTGAGATTTGGGATGGTAATATCTCCTTGATTTGAATCCCCATATGGCTTGTGCTTATTATGGAAATAATAATGAATTCTTGTCATTTGCACGCCTAATCCATATATGGGAGGTCATAATCTCATGTATTTGAATTTGATTTCATGCTCCAAGACTTGCTTCACATATGAAAAAAAATTAATATTACTACACGGCCTCTTAATGATGAGATTGCCTCCATGGTTTAAAAAGACCAAGTGCATTGAACCTTTCACTTATTGTAGCAAATTGATGTCACACCCTCTCCTAAGATGGAAATATTACATGGTATATTACATGGTCATTCAAGGTCTTATTCTAATAAAGGAAATAATATAATCCATCCCCAATAATAAATCTTTATTACATGTTTACTCCAAAAGAGGCAATATATAATAATTTATTGTCCAAAATAAAAAAAATAAAATATAGATTAAATTATTGGTGGGACAAAAGATCAAATATAGCTTAAAAGTCTTATGTCTTCCTAATAAAAATATGGCATTCATGAGGTTGTTCTTCAAGTTGGATGATACACTTAATGAACTTGTATTCTTCATCAATGTTGAGCCCTTTCTAAGTCTTATCACTATCTTATGCGGGAAGATGATCAGGTTTATTTATTTATTGTGTGCTGAAAAGGGGGGTTTCGTTTTCTTTTAGGCACACATTAAATTTTACAATATGTTAATTTTGCATCCAACTGTGGAGTTATAAGATTTAAGGAAAAAATGCAATATATGGTGAAACACCTATTTTGTAAACAGTGCGAATGCTTCAATTTTTGAGACAAAATAATTGTTTAATTCACCTTTGGGTAGGCACTTGCATATTACATCCTATGTTTAACGTAGTATAGTTGATTATATAGTGCTGGATAAAATGTTCATTCAAGTAAATATTCTATACTCAATATTCAATGCCATTATCTTTGTCACTGTTAAGAAATAATTATCCTTAAAATTAAACTCGTAAACAAACATTTTGTGACCCTTAGTTTTATTTTGAGAAGCTATGTTAGAAATACTAGGGAAACTGTAGGGAACAGAAGGTGGGGGAAGAAATGGAGAACAACCAACTTGTCAAGTTGTCATTTTAGTGCAAATGGAGAAGACTAGAAAATGGTTCAAATCCAATTAATTTAATGTGAACTAATAATTGGTGCGAATTTCAAGTGAATGAAGCAAAATAAACGGTTGCATTCAATTACCTAACTAGGCAAGAAAAGACTAGCAACTTCTTTATACAACGTGAATATTCCCTTTCATGACTTAAGCACTTTATCACCCCAACGGTTGTACTTGGTTTAAAGTTCCTCATTGATCATTGTTATAAATTATTTACTCATTGTCGGTTTGTTCAACGTATAAGTTTCAGCAAGGTAGGACTATGGGACCCATCCACTTATAAATGTAGAGTTGTGTCATCTTCCTCAATCTTCAAGTTTTCAAGTCTCAATGAACACTTTATTCAAACCATAAAACTTATGCATTGTTTCAAAAGTATTTGTGGTGCTATTCTAAAAAGGCTTACATATATTTTCATTGACAAATTGAAACAACATAACCCTACAATCACTTGTGAAACAAACCAACAGAGATATGTTGTTCCAGGTTATATTTATATACTCTTGCGTTGATGATAATGAAACAAAAAAAACAATAATAGTCAATAACTTTAATTTTTATTTGACATGATATATTTTTATTAGTGCAAGATAATATATAAGACAAAATATGAGACAACTTATCTTTGTCCGTTAAAAATACAAGTTTTGTTGTTGTTCATCAAAATGTCATGCAAAAATAAAATAATATATGGTGCTAGTAGCACAATGGGAATCTAGGAAGAATAAGAAAAGGCAACTTGCGTGTAAGCATTCAGTTGTTTTATAGTGGCTTGTCAAGTTAACATTTGTAGATCTTAGCCATGCTATTATTTTCAAGTTCCTAATACATGGGGGTGATGATTTTAAGTCAAATGTGAATGATTTATTCATGACAATTCAAGGGGGAAAAAAGCAATAAAAACCAGAATATTGGATTCCACGTTTCGTGAGTTTGTTTGATCAAAGTTGTTTATAATCCACTTCTCCATTTAGTTGAGAATGGAAAACTTACTTGTTAAAATGAGGTTCCTTCTCTAGAATTTGTCCTTTTGCCTAACAATTTCATATTCTTAATTTTAACTATTTCATACTCTCCATCTTGTAATCTTTTTTTGAGCCATGGAATCAGTGTTTTGAATTGCATTCAGTAATTATAATTACAACTATAATATTATGGCTAAGTTATTTGATTTGGATTTGACCTAATGAGTGGTTAGTGTTTTAATTTGCTCTTCATAATCTTAATTGTAGTCATTGTATTATAGTTTCGGGAGTCTCTATAGTGAATTAAGATCACATATCTCCAATCATATCCTATCCAATTAGATTTTGACATATAATAGAAAATAACATTCAATTTAAATTTTGTTTCGTACTTCTTAATTTTTTAATAAATGTCAAAATCTAACTGGATGAGACATGGTTGATGGCACAATTTGTGAACAATTGATTCACATTCCTCTACAACAGTATTGTGACCATAATTGTGGATGTATTGGCGACAATTTCCCCCCGGTTATAGTAAACACAATGTAACTATAATCATAATTTAATAAGTATGGTATTGGTGAATCTTATTTTTTAGATGATATTTGCTGTCCAACATAAATACAATTACCAAAGAATCAGGTAAGGGAAAAAATGGGGCATATTTGTTATTCTATAGCCTTGGCAGCTGGTTTTTGGTTTCATCCCACTTTCTTCCTTTGTCCCATTGCTTATTAAATGCATATATTAAAACAGTCCAAAGCCTATACTTTTGTTGATATTTTCTCATTCCCATCATGTTCATTGAATTTGCAAGTTGCACCTTTATTTGGCAGCTTTTTTAATTGTGCCTCAAACCTCTGCTCTATAACACATTCTATATATAAGTTGCTTAGCTCACTAGTCACCACGCATGGTGTTATAGTATCATCCCACCCAACTCCACCTTTCTTTGTTTTTTATTCATTTTTGAACTAACATCCCACTTTGCTAGCTTGAATTCCTTCATCTCTTTGTGTTTCACCACTGATTAAAGTACATCATTTTCTCTATGTGCATCACTAGTAGGGTCCTACTTCTTCATGCTCGTGTTGGATGGGTATGGGATGAAAACACTCCAACTAGATATTTTGATGGTGTAATATGTACGTTCTGATGGTGTAAAGATTTATATTCAATCATTGCATCACCCACAATTCATTTAGTTTATTTTCTTTTTGAAGAGTCAATAAAAATTAAATATGAATGATGGATGATGCAATAGCAGTGTATAAAACTAATATATTTTTCTCTATTTTGATTGCATTTGTTTTTTGGACTCAGGCCAACCATGTTGGTTCTAATGACCCAAGATCAGACTATGTTAGAAATGTATAATTTCAAATTAATGTGGATATCATATATTTGATACAATGATATCAACTATTTATTTCTGGGGTTATATTATAAGTGATCTAATTACTGACACCCCTTCGATTTCTAAAAGCTGATAACGAATATGGCCTTAATGGGTGGATACCCATCAGGTTAACCCATAGGGGATAATGAGAACTCTATAAGTTAACGCATAAGGAAGGTTATGGTCCCCAACACACAAAATCAAATTCAGTTTTCTCTTCTCTCCATCAGAGTGAAAACGCAAGTCCCAAGAGGAATCAAGGATTTGGTTGAGAAAGGTCATCATATCACAAAACCTCTTTTAGAAACATAGATCAAAGGAGCACATCTAGGAACATGAGTTTAGGTATGACATTACACCCTTAGTTTCATATATGTGTGTGAGAATCACGACATTCAAGATCCTAGGATTGATATTTCACTAATCATAAGGAATTCCCAACAAGTGGTATCAAAGCATAGGTTCTAAATTTTTATAATTCTCCATTAAGGGTGTTTTCCCAAATTTTGTATAAACCCTAATTTTAATTTGGGGGTTTTATGTTTCCGCTACGATGTTATAAAAAATGGGAATTTTTTTTAAACAACTCAATGCTTATATTATATCTATGCGTGTGAAGGAGATTGAATTCTATATCAATTCTGTGTCTTATGAGTTACGTCCTTGTTTTGTATATTATGACTTGTGTTTTCTCTCTTCTCAACATAACAATTCAATTTTTTTTTTCAATTCATGGATTCAGATTTTGAATTCACATAAGCATATATAAATACATTTGTATATATATCATATGAATGAAGTTTTTGATTTTATGCTTTTACGCTGTAATTTTATTTTTGGCTTGTATATGTGTATACATTTATTTGAGCCTGCACAAATTGAAAATAGTCAAGAAGGGTATAATGTATTCACAGTGTGTTTTACACAAATTTTATGACTCATAATTGTACACGCATTATATTGAAGATTCAGTAATTTTGAGATAAGTGTGAAGAAATCTTTTGCTTTCCTTTATTTGTCAACAACAATTGGTTACTAATTGTATTGGTCTGATAAAATATTTTGCGTTCAACAATTGGTTACCTTTTGTTTTCATTTCAATTGATTGAAGTTCAAGACATGCGTCGTGTTCCTTTTGTGTGGCAAATGTGTAAAAGGAAATCTTTATTTGATAATAATCATTGAACGCACATAGGTAATCATACTCATCTAATGATTACTGAACGCACCTTGGTGTTCCTTTTTCATTTCAATTGGTCAGTGAAGGCACATATATCTGTCTACCATGGAGTTATTTGATAATGATTTGTATTTGTGTTTATTTTCTTAATTAGGATCCAAAATTATATTTGATTAAAGTTTTAATTCCAATATTATATTTTTTGTAATGGACCTATATTGTGTTTTTTCTTTTGTCTGCTAATTATTTTGAATTAATTGATGCAATATGTTGCCAAAGTAACCTCTATTGTGAAAATTAATTGAAATTACACATATGAGTATGAGATTATCTATGCGGATTGTGTTCGGCCCAAAGGAAGACACAGTTTGGCCAAATAATAACATACTTGTAATGGTAAATATGTAACAATTATAAAGTTTTTTTTTTCATGTCAATAATAGTCGGTCCAAAGAAAGGTTATTGTTTGACATAACTAATTGTTATATTTGACCATTACATTGAGAGTACTACTTACAAATTGATTTCTCTGTCCAAAGACTAGAAATTGATGTTGTGCTAGGTATCTTGTGATGGGTCTATTATGTGAACATGTCTTGTTTTTTTATATATATTACATGACTTGTTTGTTTAGATTTGAACATGTTATTAATTCTTTGTTATGTGGATTCAGTGTCTTTTACAAATACTGCTAACTTTTCTGCTCAAATCAGTCACATCTCATTGGTGAATGGGAAAACCTTTAAGGTCTAGAAGGAAGCCGTAGAAATTATTCTCGGCTGTATGGATTTGGATTTGGCACTTCGTGTGGAGAAATCCATTTCCACTGCGAAAAACCTCGATGAGGCTAAAATTGAGAAATGGCAACGCTCTAACCGAATGTGCCTGATGATCATGAAACGCTCTATTTTATATGCGTTTCGGGGATCTATATCTAAGGGTGAAAGTGCAAGAAAGTTCCTTGAAGAAATAGAACAATTCTTTGCCAAGAATGAAAAGGCGGAGACGAGTAGCCTTTTGGCTAAACTCATCTCCATGAAGTATAAAGGTAATAGGATCATAAGGGAGTACATTATGGAGATGTCTAATCTCGCATCAAAACTCAAGTCACTTAAGTTAGAGCTTGGTGATGACCTGCTCGTGCACTTGGTTTTGATCTCTCTTCCTGCACACTTTGGGCAATTCAAAGTGAGTTATAACACTCAGAAGGATAAGTGGTCCCTTAATGAGCTTATATCTCATTGTGTGCAAGAGGAAGAGAGTCTGCAGAGAGATAAGACTGAGAGTGCTCACTTGGCTATGACCCCTCAGAATAAGAAAAGAAAGAGCAATAAGGGTGTTGCGAAAGGGCCTTCTCAGCAAAAGAAATTGAATAATAATGAGGAATTTACTTGTTACTTCTGTAAGAAGCAAGGGCACATGAAGAAAGAGTGTCCTAAATATGCCTCATGGTGTGTAAAGAATTGTAAATTTCTAACTCTTGTTTGTTCTGAAATTAATTTGGCTTTTGTACCCCAATGATACTTGGTGGGTACATTCTGGTGCTACTACTCACATTAGTATCACTATACAAGATTGTCTGTGGAGCCGACAGCCAAGTGATGATGAAAGATTCATCTTTGTGGGCTATGGCAAAAGGGTTGCAGTTGAGGCTATCAGAACATTTAGATTATGTTTAAGAACTAGTTTTCATTTGGATTTATTTGAGAAATTTGTTGTACCGTCTTTTAGGCGAAATTTAATTAGTGTTTCCAGCTTAGACAAATTTGGTTTTTCTTGTTCTTTTGGAAATAATAAAGTTAGTCTCTATCAAAATTCAAATGTTGTTGGTTCTGGTTCTTTAATTGATAATTTGTATATGCTTGATGTTTTCAGTTCCACTAATGAAATACA
>NC_032012.1:1127473-1128118 GCF_001865875.1 Lupinus angustifolius
AGACAAACAAAAGGAAATTAGGTGCCGAAAGAGCTAAAGATGTCTTAGAACTAATACATATGGATATATGTGGTCCTTTCCCTATGGCTTCTTGGAATGTACAACATTATTTTATTATGTTCATAAACAATTACTCTAGGTATGGCTACCTATATCTTATACATGAGAAGTCTCAATCCTTGGATGTTTTCGAGTCTTTCAAGGCTGAAGTTGAACTTCCACTTCGAAAGAAAATTAAGGCTGTCAAATCTGACCGTGGTGGTGAATACTATGGCAGATATGATGGATCAGGAGAACAACGTCCATGGCCATTTGCGCTTTTCCTCATAGAGTGTGGAATTGTTCTGCAATACATTATGCTAGGCAAACCTAGCATGATTGGTGTTGTTGAGCGACGAAACCGAACTCTTAAGGATATGGTGAGAAGTATGATTAGTCATTCTTCCTTACCAAAGTCTCTTAGGCGGGAGCTTTAAAGATCGCAGTTTACATCCTTAATAGGGTGCCAAGTAAAGCAGTTAACAAAACCCCATATGAGCTTTGGACTAATAAAAGACCAAGTTTGAAACACTTGCACATTTGGGGTTGTCCAGCTGAGGCGCGACCTTATAGACCGCATGAAAGAAAACTGGACTCTAGAACTGT
>NC_032012.1:1128218-1128578 GCF_001865875.1 Lupinus angustifolius
GCTATGTTGAACGCTCTCGGGGCTATAAATTTTATGATCCCACTTCAAGACTCGTTTTTGAGACGGGAAATGCAAGATTTCTTGAGGAAGTTGATTTTGGGAAGGAAGAGAACATAAGGAATGTTGTCTTTGCGGAAGAACCTGTCACTGATAGTATAAGACAACAATGAGGTTCTCCCTCAAGTACCTATAGAACAAATTCAACAACCTCAAGAAGTAGAAGTGCCATTAAGGAGATCCACTAGAGAGAGGAGAAGTGTAATTCATGATGATTATATTGTATTTCTTCAAGAACATGGGGATGGCATTGGGTTAACAGAAGATGATCCATTGAAATTTTGTCAAGCCATGAAAAGTTCT
>NC_032012.1:1128678-1129382 GCF_001865875.1 Lupinus angustifolius
TGCATGATAATGACGTTTGGGATCTTGTCGAATTACCTGAAGGTGCGAAACCTATTGGTTGCAAATGGATATTTAAAACCAAGAGGGATTCGAAGGGAATATTGACAGATATAAAGCTCGTCTAGTACCTAAAGGCTTCACCCAGAAAGAAGACATTGATTATAAAGAAACATACTCTCCAGTATTTTCGAAGGATTATTTTGGAATAATATTGGCACTAGTGGCTCATTTTGATTTAGAGCTACATCAGATGGACGTTCAGAATGTGTTTCTTAATTGTGACATTAAGGAAACGATCTATATGGTGCAACCAGAAAACTTTGTGTCAGTTGGCTCAAAGTCTACGGTATACAAATTAAAGAAATCCATCTATGGGCTTAAACAAGCTTCTTGTCAATGAAATCACAAATTTCATCAAGTTATTACCTCGTGTGGTTTTGAGACAAATAAAGTTGAAGATTGTGTATACCATAAGTTCAGTGGGAGTAAATTTATCTTCTTGGGATTATATGTCGATGATATACTGCTTGCTAGAAGTGATATGGGACTATTGCATGAGACCAAGAGATTTCTAACGAAGAATTTCGAAATGAAAGATCTTGGGGAAGCTTCTTTTGTATTAGGGATTCGGATACCGAGAGATCACTCTCAAGGTATCCTAAGGTTATCACAAGAAAGCTACATAGATAAAGTCCTAGACAGAT
>NC_032012.1:1129482-1158426 GCF_001865875.1 Lupinus angustifolius
CTATAGCTAAGGGAGACAAGTTTAGTCTCAAATAGTGCCCCAACAATGACCTTGAAAGATACGAGATGCAAAAGATTCCTTATGCATATGCAGTAGGAAATCTAATGTATGCTCAACTTTGCACACATCCCGACATAGCATTTTTTGTGGGAGTTTTGGGCAGATATTTGAGTAATCCTGGAAGGCATCATTGGAAGGCAGTCAAACGTGTTATGCGTTACTTGAAGAGAACAAAGGAGTACATGCTCACTTATCGGAGATCTGAGAATTTAGAGATCATTGGGTACGCTCCAATTTTGCTTGATGTCTAGACAGTAGATGCTCCACCTCTAGATATGTGTTTGTATTGGTTGGAGGTGCTATCTCTTGGAAGTCTACGAAACAGACGTTTATAGCTCCTTCAAACATGGTTGTGGAGTTCATGGCTTATTTTGAAACATCAGACCATGGCATATGGTTGCGGAACTTTGTCACTGGCTTACGTGTGGTCGATGGTATTGAAAGACCATTGAGGATTTATTGTGACAACAAGTCCATGGTTCTTTACTCCAACAACAATAGGAGTTCTAGAAAGTCAAAATTCATTTACATAAAGTTTCTGGTTGTTAAAGAAAGTGTTCAAAAGGGACAAGTTTCCATAGAACATATAGGGACAAATTTTATGTTAGCTGATCCACTGACTAAGGGTTTGGTACCTAAAGTCTTTCATGAGCATGTTGCTCATATGGGTGTTGTTCCTTAGGATACCTTAGTTCAGTGGGAGTCTATATGTTTTATGTTTTACTTTGAATATTATATACAGTTTTTATACATAATAAAGTTGATGGTTTATTGTTTCATTTTGAAATTGTGCATTATAACTATTATGTTGCAATTAAAGATAAAGAATAAAGAAGGACCAGTTGGAAATAGACATGTTTGAGATCACATTGCATGAAATTTCCATGTCACTCATCCATATTTGATCTATGTCATTGAGTATATTAATATGGTGATCATCGTGATCGAGTCACTCTTAAGTGTGATGAAATTTGCGGTGGTTTCGTAGTTGATATATGAGATGGACCAAATTGTATTAAGGAGAAGTCTAAATGTAAATAGCATACGGATGCGCGCCTAAAGAACCTGTGATATAATTGTATCATGAAGATATGAAGCTCAAGTGGGAGATTGTTAGAAATTATAAATTTCTAATTAAGGTGAGCATCATATATTTGATACAATAATATTAGCTATTTATTTAGTTACATTATAAGTTATCTAATTACTGGCACCCATTAGATTTCTAAAAACTAATAACAGATATGAGCTTAATGGGTGGATACCCATGAGGTTGACCTATAGGGGATAATGAGAACCATATAAGTTAACGCATAAGGAAGGTTATGGTCCCCAACACACAAAATCAAATTCAGTTTTCTCTTCTCCCCATCAGAGTGAAAACGCAAGTCCCAAGAGGGATCAGGGATTTGGTTGAAGAAGGTCATCATACCACAAAACCTCTTTCAGAAACGTGGATCAAATGAGCACATCCAGGAACATGGATTCAGGTATGACATTGCACTCTTTATTTCATATATGTGTGTGAGAATCATGAGATTCAAGATCCTAGGATTGTTATTTCACCAATCATAAGGAATTCTCAACATAGTAAAGATATATCATCATACGAAATCAATATATAAAATATCCCCATATACCAAGAGATAACTTATCTCCTTAAATCCATTGAATGTTTAACCCGTGTCTTATTTTTTATTTTATAATATGTTTTAAAATGAAAACTTATCGAGAAAAGTGAAATAAGAGACATATCAAACAATCAATGAATTTAAAGAGATAAGTTATCTCCTAGTATGTGAAGATACTCTATTCTATACAAATTCTCCTAAACATGTTAACATTTTTAAACAATTTTTATTTATCATTCTTTATATTACTTGTGAAAGAATTTATTTATGGAAAAAAATATTTGAAAAAAATTAACAAATACAATTCAACCTGTTCAATCTCGGTCAAATTGAGTTCCTTGACTGGACTTGATTACTTTGCACCGACCGAGCTCATACACCCTCAGACATTGGTCACCTCACGCTCTAACTTTACTCTTTATTCTCTTAAGCATCATACTTTCTTATACCATTGAATTGTGGATTTCCCTTCCATCGTCATTTACTGTCTTCATCATCGGAGCACATTTTCAGGTATCTTCCTCGACGGGGCCAAACATACTCTAAGTGACTCAAGCCCTCACCCATCATAGGCGAATTCCTTCGAAGAGCACCACATCAGGCCTTCTAGCCTGACGGCCTCCAACCTAAGACGCATCCATCGGCAACTGAAGACCCCGAGCCAGGCCACAGCCTGACTCACCCTCCTATGATAGGGCATGAGAACAATTATCAACCACCAACTCTACCATTATCATCTTTGGCCACCCCACTCCCCTTCGTAATGCTTTGACCATCATCGTCCATTCTTCATCTTCCTTACTATCATTATCATGACAACTTTTTTCCCGACCAAATCTATATGATTTATATCATATATTAAAAATTAGAAAATGATTATTATTGATCGAATTTGATAGAATAACATTATGACAATGGATAAGTGATTGTTAAATATAATATTGAGGGACTTATTTTATTTCTTACATATGAGCTTATTTTTTAATTTGTTTATGCTCTACAATATGGGAACTTGAAAAGTGGTTTAACTTAGGAATGACAAAAATACTCGCCCCGTGGGTACCCATTAAAATACCCACAACGGATACCCGTAAAAATAGCTTATGGGTGGGAGCGGATATCATAAGCTTATGGGTGGGAGCTTATCTATTTTTGTATTATTTTATAATAAATTTAGTGATTAAAATATATGATAAATTTAACATATAAATAAATTTTATTATTCATATAATAATTATTTTATATGTATTGATTATTATAAAATATATAAATATATATTGAAACTTAAAAATCTGTGGGTATCCGCAAGTACCTGCTACCCGTGCGGGTATCCATAAATAATGTGGGTATGGGTACGGGAAAATAATACTCATGCTTGTTTCGCCTGTTGCCATCCCTAGTTTAACCGTGTTGACTACAAATTATATTGCATGACATTATGCATCATCTTTCAAATTAAATTTGAATGTGTACCCAAAAAATATTAAAAAATGTACCAAAAAAATTAAATCTGAATTAATTTATGTATCATTAGTAAGATCTAATAATGTAGAACAGTATAAGAAATATTAACTAATGAAAGATAATGTTGACATTGTGGAATTTAATAACAATAAAGTGGAGAAATAAAAGTGTTTTCACAATAAGAATTAGACAGATGCATAAAAAAGAAAACTTAAGCCAATGTATGCTAGCATTTGAAAACTCAAATTAAGTTTTCACTTCTTTATTGGAATTCATACTCAATTACAGTAAAACAAAAATTGGAAATGTCAAACCAACTAAAAAAAGTTTCCATTTAGTAGTAACCATGTTTGGAAATGTCAAACCACCTAAACCGGGGTGTTGAAAATCAACCGGTTCAAGTTTATTAGTTTGGATTAAATTCTTTGTATTTAACTTGTACGTCTTGTTCAATTGTTGCTTCGAATTTTTTTCCATCTATTCTGGTATCACCCATCTTAATCAGAACTACATTTTTATCATATTAATTATATTTCTTAATCATGCATCAGAAAAACTTAAAAAGTAGTAATTGTTAATGGTAGCACTTAGGTCATTTCAGCTCAGAGTCACTTTGAACCATCACCACTTTGCTTTGTTGGTGCTGCCATACCCCAATTATATGAACTAAATAAAACATTAATTCATATATTATATATGTGGGCCTCCCTTCTCTTCTCTCTATCACAAATAAAAACTCTCCTCTTAAGAACTATAAGACAACCAATGATTTTGTCCCCTTCTCTGATTGATTCTTTCATAAAAATATGTTTGTGTGGAAGTGTTCCACATGATTGCTTGCTTCTTTCCTAAATATAGAGAGAACAGTGCTAATAATGTCCTTCAAGTCCACTTGATTTCTGATGTTTAATGCTTTTTCATTGTAAACCTAAGTGACACATCAAAAGATTCTCTTATTAGGTTTAACGGTCCGGTTGAATTGAATAATTTCATATAATTAATAATTGTATTAAATGTCTATATTTTTTGGAATGGAATAAAACAAAATATTAGAATAGTGTTTTGCTTTATTTTTAATCATAAGGGAACTTTCTAGTTCACGTTTTGGGTTATTACGATTTAACTGGATATAATATGGTCGGACCAAAATTTCTCCGGTTTGAAGTTGTGCAACCCTTCATTTAGTTTAGAGTGCAAACTAGTATCATTTTCAAGACCGGTCCAACTCTACGTCCAAACCTCAAAAAAAATTGTTTTTCCATATATGTTTTGGGGATATATATATTAAATATAGTATAAAAATAGTGTTTAAATAACTAAATTGGCAACAAAATTTGGCAATAAAGGTCATAAAATATAAAGATGTCACTAGTTTCCATTGAATTATAGCATATACATGTTTTAATAAGAACAGTGAATCTTATGTAATTAAAAAGAATTGAGAAGCTTGACATTGATATTCTTATGTGGCTGATTTCTATAGACAGCCTAATAATTATAGTACTCCTAGTTGGGGAACTTGAGTGGGCCTATCTAGCTACTTTGTGTTTTTGGTTTGGATTCTGGCAAAGTCTAAGGTCTTTTTTCCTTGCAACTTGTTTGTTACATAGTGCTTGCTGTACTCTCCATGGTTGTATCTTCTATACTTGCATGGATGGTTTTCATCTATAAATTCCTGCATTGGACCAAGCTCTACTTCATAGCTTGGAGCATAAAATGTCACAATTGATAGTCTATCTTTCTCTTTATTAGCCACAGCTCTATGCTCCACACTCTTGTATTTTCCATTTGTAAGAACCTGCATAATGCATAATGCAAATTAGTGTTAAATTCGGATGAAATTTTTCTAAACACTTAACATTTTAACCCAAAACCTTAAGAAATAATATGTGTTTTCACTTATACTGCTATCACTTACGTAATTAGTAACTAATGTGGACAATCAAGAAAAAACGAAAACAATATTAATAATATAAGTTACGACAATTTTTGGCTTTATAAGAGAGAATACTTGGTATTTAGCCTTTTTTCATGCTTTTCTTAAGGGTAAGGGAAAAATTGCAATCAATATCTAATCCTCAATTCTTTAAAGGAAGAATGTGAAATTATTTTTCCTTTTTCCAGGACTACTCGGAGATTGGATCTAGCCATAAGAAGAATAGAATCTTTGGTCCATAAATAACTCAATTATTAAGCTAAATATTGTTACAAAGTTGTCAGAGATGAAAAGAAAAAGAGAAAAGCAGAAAAGACTTACTTCTATTGTGTCTCCAATGTTGATGACAAGAGCATTTGGAATTGGTTGAACAGGAACCCATTTACTGTCCTTGAGTATTTGAAGTCCCACTGGGCTTCCTTTTGCTTGCTGCAGCACAGTAAGGGCACTTCCATCTGAATGAGGGCTAAGACCCAACACAAGGTCAGGTCTTGAACATGGTGGGTAGTAATTCATCCTCATTGCTTGTACTGCCCCACCAAAAATCTTCTCAAATGCATCCCCTTCCAACTCTAGACCTAGACCTATGTATTTCAGCAGATTCTTGCATAATTTCCTTACTTCTCTTGAGTACACTTCCACTGTTTCACTGCATGAATATTCAATGTGTGTCTAAGATTTTTTTAACTATATTAAAAAGAATTGGACTAAAAAAGGTGAAAATATGGGACTATTATTTATGTTACCTAAATTTTTCTGGTCTCTTCGGCCATAGATTTGGACTCCTCATATAGTTAGGTTCAATTCCAAGAGCAAACATGTTGCACCAGTCCAACTTCTGGTCCTCTGAGAAAACAAAAGCTTGTCCATACCCTTGTACTGTACCTGGAACCATTTGATATTTCTGTTTCTCTTCCAAAGGTAGCATGAAAAAATCCTTGCTAATCTTCTCTATACTCTCCAGCAAATTGAGGTCCACCTCATGATTAATTACCTAATGACCACACTCAACATTAACTTTCCATAAAAATAAAATATTATAAAAAATCTACAAAAATATTGTGTACACCAAGAAGCGACACTTTTGACAATATCCTTTAGATTTATAGCATAAAGTAGACACTTTAGGGGACACCCTTCAGGTTTAAAGCACAAAATATGCTATTATGCTATAAACCCAAAAGGTGTCCCAAAAGTGTAACTCCTCAGTGTAGTAGCAAATAGTAGTAGTTTAGTAAAAGTCTAAACAATTATGAAATAGTAGTATCAACTAGCAAGAAAGTAGTGATAAGTTTTTTTTTACCTGAAAAAATCCCCACTCCTCACAAGCAGTTGCAAGGTTGAAAAGTTCAGTGAGAACTTCCTCTTTGTTACCTTTGCTAAGCTTAGAGAAATCAATGACTGGCATGTCACTGTTGTGTTGTGATACTGATGTAACAAGTGTTGGTCTTTCTGTCATGTGTCTTACAAATCTTTGAGGAATTGTCTTTGGCTTAGTTTTCCTTAGTTCTTGGACATCATCAATATGGCCAACGTTGATGAGAGAAATGGGTACAGGAGCCATGAAAACAGAAATAATTTGGAGTTACAGTTTTCTCTACAAATTGATTGATTGATCTATGTCTCTACTCTTTACCCTTAACTTCATATTTATAGCGGAATTTAGACCTTTGTGACGTTATATATTAAAAAAATCATAAAAATATTGCAACATTATATTAGTGTTACAGTATTTGTGCATAGACACATGAATCAGGAGTTTAAATCAAATCATTTTACTTTTAAGATTGGGGTTAGATGAAGTCATGTCTCATGTGTGAATAATTATGTGCAATAGTGATTGTTAGGTAGTGGAAATAACATGACTTTTAGAAGAGAGAAACGACTCTTATAATGACAAATCATGCTATGCCAAACATTAAAAAAGTAAAAAGAACAAATGTCATATAGGTATAATATTCATGAATTATGTTTTATGATAAAGAAGTTGATACCATATTCTTTAGTTATTTACATGCATCAAAAACATTCCTTGATATGTAGAAAAGAACCTCCCTCCATAAATTCAAAAAAGATGTTCATAGGGATCCACATCAGGCACATTATAATGGAATTTCGAGTTATAGGTGAGACTGGCACACTATCGTTTGGACCAAGTATTTAGTGGGCTATTTAATTTAATTGATTAAAGAGAAATATCATTTTTGTGATGTAAGTGCCATGATAAATAAATACATGTCATTCAATTACATTGAAGCAGTTTGGTGTTTAAGGGGGCATGCATTTGAGACTGAATTATTGAAAGCTAGAGAAGTCAGATTTCTCATGCTTCAAAAAAATGTCAAGCTAAACTTTCACATGCCATGTGAATAACTGGCTGCCTTTCAAATCATTCTCTAAAACATTTCTTGCATTTTATATGTCGAGATATAATCATAGCAATGCTATATATCATTTTTTCATATAATTTTTACCCCAAATTACTGTAGTTTAGGACCTCTTAGCTAATGCAATGAGAGAATCTTCACAAACTAGGTTCAACTATGTAGGGAAGAAAATTTCATAATTTTGTGCACATAGTAAGTGGCCTAACCCTTCCTTTTGCGTGATGCTAGTGCCAGTTTTAATATAATTTATAAAACTAGATTCTGTTCCCATGCTCCTGATTCCATACACTATTAATTAATCAAATGAATGACACGAAACTATATATGTGTACTATAATAATAGCCACACAAAGATATGTCACTAGCTGTTCCTTTTTTTACTTTTCTCCCTCTTTTCTTTTACTCTTAAGTGCCCCTTTGCCCCCTTTCTTAATACTTATTATTATACGAATGATATCACCAACCATAGCATAAAAAGGACATGTGAAAAAATATCAAGCTCTTGTACTATAGTTTATTAAGAACATTATGGAATTGGACTTATAGTAACTACAACTAGCTAGTGGTGCATGTTATTCTGTCCTGCAATCACCAGAATACTTATTGGAGTGGCATTAAAGTACTTGTAGTAGGGCCATTTTACATTGGCCGGAAAAAAATACCCCCATTCTGCAGACCAAATCTAGTGTAATTTATCATCATGCCTTTGTCTTCCTTACCATGCTTAAATCTTCCCAGCTTTTTGTTCCATCATGCACCGTTAAAAAAATTGGCTCCAACTGAATGGTCTTACTGGTTCAACTGTGAACCAGATATTTGGTTGGTCTGATCCTCTCATCAAACTAATTTTATATTAAAATTGGACGGTTCATTTCAATTTCAGTTAGTATAAGCCTAAAACTAATTAGTCGGATGGTTGGATTGGTTGGGTGGTGATTCAACCAATCTTTTTATATTCGAAAACAAATTCTTTCAACTTATTTGTAGTTATGTTTTTTATTTATTAGATTATGTTCTAGCAAAATATTAGTTGTTTAATTAAATTTTAAACATTTTTGTACATTTTTGTTGAAATTAAAATGTAAAGCATATATTTTTTATAATATTTTCAATTTATTTGTAACATTTTTGTGGTAGTGATTAATATCTTAATTCAATATCATACTGTTTTTAAATTTAGACTATAGAATTATTAAATAATATCATTATAAATTTTTTAATTTTTTAATATAAATTAAGTTAATCGATACAATCATTAACCGAGTCATTGACAGCCAGAATTTAATGATACTACTATGTAATTAAATTTCTACTAGTAGTCTTATATCAAACGTGAGTTTCTAAGTATTTATTTAATATTCAAATTCACAATAAATAATAAACTAAAACTACCCTAGAGTTAATAAATTAAACTCTGCTTACCTTAAATACCACATATATCTTATTAAAAAATGTTTAAATGATATTCTGGTCTTTTATTCCGTATTCAATTTCTATTTTCATCCTTTATTAAAGATCTAGTTTGACCATCAGTTTTGAGAAGGTTGTAAACTCAACTGGAAAAAAAGACCAAAATACTACTTAAGCTAGCTCTAACAAAATTTAATGCAGTAAAATTCTGCTATAAGTGCTGACTCTATTTGGGTGCATGATTTTGTGTTAAAGATATACTATATTAGAGCACTTACCTACCAGGGCTTTGATTTAATTTGTTGCCCAGAAATCTGATAGTCATTTATTTATTTATTTTAATGTTTATTTGCTCAAGCTCATCTTATTGTTCTTGCAATGGATGTGTGATTTGTTTGATTGAACCTTCACATTTTGATTCCTCCAATTGATCTCCATGCTAATGTGCTTAAAATGTTTTGCCATATATTGTTCGATATTTTAAGTATGAGTTAGTGTAATGAGGAAGTCTCACATTGTGTACAAATTGATGAGTTAAAGAGCATAGATGAACCCATTGACCTAATATCTTAAGATTTTGAGTCCAAATGTGGTATAAAACTCAATTATTATTGTTTATTAGGCAGATATCACTATACGTAAAGTAATCATAGCATACTACATAAGTTGCTACAGACATTGACAACTTACAAAGGTTGAGTCCCACAAGCATTCTTTATCTTGGCAATGATACAAAATATAAAAAACAAAAATAGTAGTTCAGTGGACACTGTCACTGAAGATAATGTTCGTACTCAGCGCATGCTACTGTCTAAGGTGTACTGAAATGGAAATATTTCCACAACAAAGAAAAAAGTAAGATCTTAGAATCTTAAGAAGAGGATAAACACATGGGTACACGGGTTAAACCCTTCAGACATAACTACAAGTAAAATAAAACATAACTACAAATAAAATATTAAGATTTTTATATGGGCAAGATTAAATTTTATTAATGAGATATGAATCTATATGATTAAGAAAGACTTAGAAATTAAAGTTTGAACATAGTTTATGATAGAGTTTCATATAATTGACTGCATCTACTTAGATAAATGCTTGTTGTTGTTGGATAAAAAAATATGAGGGTACCCGACCTATACAATAATATTGTATGATAAAAGAGTGCAAAGCAAAACACCCAGCCAAGCAACAAGGATTAGAGGTAAGCAGTTAAATTACAATTGTTAATATTTGGTTTAAATATGTTTTTGTTACTTCAAATTAATTTAATATTTGGTTTTAGTTCATGTAATTTTTTGTTCTGGGACTTATTATTTCTAAAATTTTGGTTTTAGTTCTTACTGATAATATATCTAATATCATATGTAGTAGCAAATGTCATGTCAATTAATGATGTGAGTTATTACGGGGTTAACACATCATTGATAAAGACAAACTAACTAAATACATATTTAAGCCTAGAATGTAATTAAAGATAAATCTAACTAAATTCTGATTCTCTTTCAAAATCTAACTATTTAAAATAAGTTATACCACCCTCAAAAGAATGATGCTACCAATTATTTGTGCTTATCCTGCATAAAGATGGCCCTAAGTTTTCTACTTAAAATGTAAAAGGCTTGAAATTCAACCATCCCATTGTAACTTTAGTAGGTATCCAAAAGTATTTTGCACCATTATTTTCTAGCCACCATAAGATTCTTTAGACTAAGATTTTCTTCCTAGGCTGCTTCTCATGTCAGGGCCTACCCTATTTAAGCTGTAAGTTCTTCTTTGTGAAAAAGAGAAAGCCTATTAAAGATACTAAATTCTTGCCAATTTGACTATGTTTACCATTAAAAATAAGTTCTTTATACTAAGAAATGTCGGTTTTTTATGCAAGTAGTGTTAAATATTGTAGCAAATTTTATAAAATTAAAATGAATTATCATATGCATATAAGATTTTAGTGTTGTTCACTTGTCAAATCTAAGGATATAATAATATAATTTAAGGGTAGCAAATAGATTATTCAATGCTCAATTGAACTTAACTAGGCTCGATCAACATGATATATAGACCCTCTCATTTGAGGTGAAAGACAATCTAGCTAAGTCTTTCTCATTTAGGAGACAAAGGTATTATGAGTTTTAGAAAAGTGAAAAAAGAAAATCACAAACTTTTCTCTCAAACAAGAATTATTTAGAAGCTAGGATTAGGGTTAAATACATCTAACATTTGAGTGTTAATATAATGGCCTAAGGTCCTCTTTGTAATAATGTTAAGTCTGAGCCAAGAGAGAATTAGAGGCAAATCAATGTGCAGTCTTGCCCCAGTGTCTAAATATCTTAGTTGAACACAAGACATGGAATATGTCATTGCTATATAGTTTCACCTTCATTTCTTAGTCATTAATTAATTAAACATGTTGAACAAATCTTGTTAATATTTGGTATTGAACAATTTAAGTATGGTTATGCATTTTGTAATATCACTACATCACTCTCTTCCTTTTACATGATTCCTTATAATGGTGGTGACTGGGATGACCAACCTATGCTATGGTCACCTCAACAAATGTTTTTTCTTAATTTTACTATATAACAAAAATTATGGCACCCTCATTTTTAAATTTTTATGTATTAATGGTATATATTGAATGTTAGTAGTCTCATTCATTTTTGTCAAGTTTATTTCTCCCTAGTATTTATGTATTAGTAATTATTATCAACTTTATTTCATATAATATGTGTGTGCTAGTAAAAAAAAATTCGTTACATTTAAGTCATATGGTCTTTAATATTACCTAGGCTATGCCACTAATTTGTCATACATCCTAGTACAAACATGTGTTTACTAGTAACATTTTTTTAATACTATTAAGGGTATTTCCTCACATTTTTTAGTAAAAATTAATCTTTTTTGGGGTGCGTAACTGTCTCTCCTAAATCTTGCTATCAGGAATCGAACATTTGACCTTTTTAGGTTACCAATCAGGTTTGTCTATTAAAACATGACTCTTCATGATAGGAATCATATTAGCTTAAGCCAAAGGATCACATATACCATTTCAAATATGGGAATCACTTATCATATCCATATAGTGTTCATGGCTGTTCTAGTCCATCCAATACACATCTAAATATGCACTTGTGTGAGGCAAAACACCATATAGAAGCTACAAGGTTTGTGTTAATCCTACGCACTGCTACCCAGACAAAGGATTTGACCTTATGGGAGAAATTGATTTCTAGTAGGCATACCCAAAAGGGAAGCGAAGTTGTTAGGAGAAGGAATAATAAAATGGAAATATAATTACCTACAAAATGTTGGTCTAGTGATGTAAAACCTCACTAGATACTCAGAAAGACCAAATGGTTAAAGATTCGATTCTGATAGCGATATTTGTTGGGAGGGGCATCCACTCCTGATAGGGATTAGTTCCTTAGCCATAGAATATAGGATACCCTTGGTAGTACCAAAAAATGGAAATATGATTTTTAAGAAAATAAGTCTAAGAGTCAAGAGATCATGTCTTATCTAGATTAGAAGAGAGATGGAAAATTTTCAACAATTAATACAGTCAGTAACAGATATCTCTATCATGTGAATTCCTAAAAAATGAAAATTCCAGGAAGTGGAAGCAAGAAAAGATTAATAGAATTGAACAATGGAGGATTATGCAGAAAAGAAAGATGATAAAACCTAGGTACTAATGTATGTGCTCATTTTGCAAAGAAAGGACCCAGTGATTTCCAAACAAAGGAACACAAGGTATGTAAAGGGCCATTCAAGGATCTGACAGCCAACATATATAAGTTATCTATGAATTATTAATGTCAAACCTACAAATTTTGAACTCAACTCACTTAAATAATCCAACCTAACTTTAAGCTTCAAATTGTTAGTTGAGTTCAAAAAAGGAACATAAAAGGACGACTCAGTGCACGAAAATTCCACTTAGTAGAGTATGAGGAGCATAAATATATGCGGTCTTACCTCTATAAATGGAGAGACAATTTTCAGGATTTAAATTTGTGACTTTATCATCACTAAGCAACAATAATGAACATATAACTCCAAAAGCTAAGCATGACTGATACAAACGTTTGTAGTCAATTGCACAAAGACATGCTCAATGGCACAAAGAATGTGAATCTTTCTGCAAGAAATTCTATTCATTCAAAATTTTGCTATGATAACATAAAAAGAGAGTTTATAGTATATAATGTACCTAGTATAGCTATATCAGTATTCAAAGCCCTCAAAAATGGTTGCCTAACATTTCAGGACTCTATTCTTCTTCCCAGGGCTCCATGTTAGTGGAGCAAAGAATGCAGCACTGAACTATTACATCATATCCATCTCTGGTGTCACTAGATAACCAGAAATGCCTTCCCTATTTCTAATCCATAAATTTTAAGGGTGAGTATTTTGTACCCCTATCCACCTTAAGAAGAATCTCAACCACTAAAAATATGGTGCAAAATTTTGTGTTCAATCGCATTTGTACAAATGTACACAAGGGTAACAGATTGCGGGAAAATCCGCTATCTTTGCAAGTTTCCAAGTGCCAGCCTAGGGTAGATATCCTTTATCCTTTCCTTTCATGATGCCATCTTGGTAGAGAATTAAAACCGAAAAAATAAGTTATGTACAATATCAAGTTAATCTCTAGCACCGCCAAGACCGGCAAGACGTATTGCATTTGTTGCCATCAAAACCAGATGTACAAGCTCGTCTGCATCCTGGAAGCTGAAATCAATGACCCTCCTAATAGATTTTATACAGTCTCTATTCCGTGCCTCTTCCATGTTCACATTAGCAGCCGCAAAAGCGCTCTGGCATTTTCCAGAAGCCTCCATTGCAAAATTTATATCCTGAGTCTGAAAAATCACAAAACAACCTTTACCAAGCTTTCCACACAAAAATTATGAACAAATGTAATAAATCCTTAACATTTGGTAATTTGTGTCTTTAAATAAGCGAAGTGCTCATTATTAGTGTGAACCAGGAGAAATGATACTAGAACCTGAAAATTTTGCCTCCAGCTATCCACTAAAAACTAAAGTCTAAAACATATTGCATTAGAAAGTGCTCAGTGCCAGTATGAAAGGTCAATACAACATGCTTTTTATATAACAATCAATATTATAGCTTTTTAGGAATTTCAGGCATGACCCAAGATCTTACATGCAATAGAAAGTTGTCTGCAGAAAAAATATCAACTTCTCCTGCATAGCATAAACAGCCGACATTTATACTGATTTTTTTTCCAAACATGTTATCTAGGGAAGAATCACACTTCTCACTGTTATCTTCTATCAGTAAAAGCCTAGATCCCCCAAACTATGCATTCCTAATACTTCAGGATCAAAGCACCAAGACAGACCTTCAAAATAAAACATAAGGTTTACCAACAAACAAAACTTACAAAGTCAAGAAGCCTGACCAAATTCGGGCGAGTTTGAGCAGATATGACTTGGTTACCAGAAACATGATTATTAGTAGCCATGGGGAAGGTAGCCTTATATACTCCCGTCTGATTGTTTAAGTTATCAACATCGGATGCAGAAGATGAAGAAGATTCACCTAAACAATAGGGTAAAATAAATAGTTACACGTGTTTGACAAAATGAGGCGTGGGTCCATCAGACAGGTTGCTAATATTAAGGAAGAGGCTATCAACAGCAAGTCCTGTACAATCCATTATATTGTCCCATTGAAACCCCAAACAATAAAGACATAATACTATGATGTGCACTGACTTCCTTCAAACAGGAAAAATCAGTTTCGGAATATAAAAAGGTTCACTTTTACTCGAACTAATTTTGATGGTACATTGCCCACAGAAGTTTGCAAAATCCACATCAACAATGCATGACAAGCATGAAGACATAAATACATATATCAACGCTATGTAGCATTACCTTGAGAAACCATTTGTAGAGTTGTTTGCAACTCATGCCAATCCATATTTGTGCTAGGATGTTTACAGTAAACAACTCTCATGTAAGCCACCTCCATGCATTTATAAGACAAAGCAGCAGCTGCCATTTCTTGGTGCCTTTCATATTCATGGGCACAGGACCTGAAAACATTTCAAGGCATTTTATGATTGAAGAATAGCTCAAGAAAAAGACAATAGCCCGTCAAACTTTGGGGTCATCTATGGAACAATTTTAGGCCAAGAATTATAAAGTACAAAATTGATCTATGCGGACACTGCTGCAAAGTTGAGAAGTGTTAATTAAAGATATTCTATCTACCTATGAAACACAATTTACACGCCCACCCACCCAAAAATAAAACAAAATAAAAACTAAATTAATACATAAAACTAGAGCCAAGAACATTTCTTACAGTGCATACAAGCACACAAGTTAGGCTTAAAATTTAAATAACTGTAACAACTAGACTGTAGCCTTATTCCATAGCTCAATACTGTCTACAAAAGCAGAATAAAAAAACCCACAAAAAGCAGAGGCCCTTGGAAGGAAAACTAAGACATTCCCTACAACAACTGAAGAGATATTTTCAGATAAATGCTTACTAGCAAAAAAAGGATAAATTGTTATTTCTTTATATTTAATTTGATTGCCCTGTACACATCGAAAATTATCCAAAGAAATACATGTCATTACCAAATTATATGTCCTTCAGTCTTTTATCTAAAAATGTATTCTTTTTGCAATTAAATTGAATAGTGGTACAAATCTAACATCAAAAAAATAATAAATTTACTTACTGCTTCAGAGTATTTTACTTACTTGAAAAGATTAGCTGCAGTGGCATAAAGTTGTGTTGGATTCATATCCTTGTGCTTGCTACTCTCATTGTGACAATTTTCTACAAGAGATGCTCCATGCAGAAACTTCAATGCAGCATCAAAGTATGTCTCATTGCTCTCAAACTCAAACCCAGAGTTCTATGAAGTAAACAACATTTAAATCATCAATTATACAAAGATGCTAGATACAATCAAAATATGTAAAGCAAAATCTTGAAATAATGAAATAACCTTATAATGATCAGCTCTATTTTTTAGTTTAGTGGCTTCTTCCAGCATGTTACGGGCAGTTTGGCTAGACTTTGTTTGCATGGGACTTGACACAATGAGATGTTGGTCAGGAACCTTTTCTGGGTTATAATTAACTCCAACATTGCTACTAAGATCAACTGATTTTCTCATTGTCTTGGCCACATCACCATTGCCAGACACATGGACTGGAAGCTCATTAGTCTTACCTCCCTTTTGAAATCCAGGTGCAGTTCTAGAACCCACATACAATGTTTCACTTTTAACCTCACTCACCGAAGATGTGAGAACTAAGGATTTCCCATTTCTAGATTCTGGGTTAGCTTCATTTTCTTCTTCAAAGCCCTGAATCAGGTTCTGCTGAGGGATATTCGATCTATCAGTTTGAGCATCCATTTTCAGAACTGAACTCTCCAAGTCTTTTTGTTTTACTTTGGTTTTCTTTCCAGCTTCACTTGACCCATGTCTTAGAGCATTTTTCTGACTAATATTATCAATCTCGTGTTTAGACTTAGGAGAACTGCATTTAGCATTATTTTTAGTCTCAGGAACATATGCGTGATAACTAGGATCAACTGCTGAGCCATGCCTCCCACCATTTTTGGAATAACCATTCTCTAAAGCTGAAAGCTTCATCTTATCTTTACCAACCTTGGAACCAGACCTCCGGTCCTTTTCCTTACCGTGCAAGGATGTAACCTTACCAGATTTCTGCAAAGAAAGTTCACTTTCCTGGTTGTTCTTGTGTACTTTCTCTTCATGATGCATAGCATTGGCACAACTGCCATGTTGCACAACAGGCACACCAACTTCAGACAGATGGTCATTCTTAATTTCAGAAGTTTTAGCCCGGACCCTCACTTTGTCTTTTACATCTTCAACCCCGTACTCTATTGAAGAAACTTTGTGGCATGCAAGATGTAAGTTATGTGAAATTCTATCCTTCAATTTTACTGATAGCATTCCCTCCGTATTATCTGCACTTCTCCTGGAACCTATGGAAGAGAGACCACCTTTTGAAGCATCATCCCTTTCTGAAATGCCCCCTACCGCCAGAATATGCTTATTCAATTTGGAGGTCCTCAAAGATGAGGAGGTAACAGACTCTACAGGTGAACCTATCACATCTTCAAGATTTGGTTTTGCTATATGAGACACTAAAACCTTAGAAGAGCTTGAAGTTGGTGCCAATGAAATTTGTCCAGAGCCAAAATCCTTGCCCGACTGACCAATACCATCTAAAGATTTATGGGACTCGGTATTTATTCTATGCTTCTTTGGCTTCTGAGCTTTATCGATAAATTTTACTTTTGTCCCAACATTCATTTGGTCTCTACTGCCTGACATGCAAACATGCATCATCCCACCTTTATTCGACTTATCATCAACTTCCATTACTGATTTTGCCTCTGTACTCAAAATTCTAGACTTCTTTTCCTTCCTAAACCCACTTGCATTGCCCTCTTTGCCACACTGCTTATCATCCTCCAAGGAGAATGAATCATCATGCTTCTCATTATCTACCCAGTCCTTAAATTTCCTTTTCTTCACTGAAATATCATTTTTACTACCATGTTTTACATCAAAGGACTCGACATCTGACTGAGACTGATCTCCAACTTTCTTTACAGGGTCTAATAAGTTGTCCTCTACATCCTCAGGTAAACAATAGTTATCATACTTCTGCATATCCACCCCACTAGCCTTTGCTGGCTGACCATTTCTTGATTTTAGGCCGACCTTATAAAGGCCCATGCTAGGCTTTAACTGCTTCTCAGCATAGCAAACATCCTCAGTTTTTGATTTCATAGGAGTTCCTGATCTGTATTGATCAGCATCCATCTTACGTTTCAATTTAATAAGCTTTTTGTCACCTGCACAAATGTAATAACATCAACATATTTTAATTAAAAACGTCTATATATGTTTATTCGCACAATAAAAATAAATCCTAAGTAAGCAATATATCAATTCTGAAATGAATGAGGTACCTCCATTTATTTGTTTTTGCATCTCTCTAGCCACATGCCTTTCTTCTTTCAATTTGTTACATGTGCTAAAATGTCTAGAAGTCATCTGCTCCATCGGGCTTGAGTCTTCAGGATGCTGATTCATGTCAGTCAAGCTTAAAATTTTTCCAGATTCTCGAGCATTGATCATGCGATTATTGAATCCTAGCATTGTCTTTTCCTTAATAGCATGTCTCTTCTTTCCTCGTGCGGACAATACATCAGAACTGGACTTTTCCTGATTCGGGCCAATCTGTACAGCATCAGAACTCACTCCACTTGCAATTCCCGCGGCATGACTTTGGATGTTATTCTTACCCTCAGAAATTGGAATTTGATATGACGCATACAGTGCATTTGTTGTCTCCTCCTCACTGATTTCACACCAATTCATTCCAGGCCTAACAGCAATTTAGAAGTACAATGAGGAGGCAATAAAACATAGCACAGACGAATTATGCAAAACACAGAAATTAAAACTTATTTAATATAATTGATGTATCATTCAAGATAATCCTCAACTTTTGCTTATAATACAGCATCAAACCAAGCATATACCTAGCATAATATGTTCATGCATAATTCCAACCAAAATGGGCAATCAACTTACAGCCAATTTTGCATGCTACACAACCATTTCTCTGGAAGCTGCTCAAGCTTTATTCCAGTAGGTAGAAGCCGCCATTTCTCGCAACTATCACAACATACCCAATTTTCTGCAATAAGTTGAGGTGCTGATACAGCTGATGTAATCATTTCAGGAGCATGTTTATTTTCAACAACAGGAAATGAACCTGAAGCATCTTTTGTACATGGCTCAGCGAGCAACTGATCATTCACTTTATTGACATTACGCCTTTTCGTTGTTTTAGCCCCAAATGCACTCTGTTTGACAAAATTATCAATGTTAGTATTTTTTATTGCACTGTTACCAGGTGGACCGTTGACTTTCGATTCTGATTTTTTCCCTTTCAATGAATCTCTGTTACTATCTCTGACCTTATTATCCTTCAGTGACTTTGTTTTATTCATTTTACTTGTACCAGAAGTAACATCAATGCCAGCGCTCTCTTTATCAGTTACCTTTGGATTATTAATACACCCAAAGCTATCTTTTCTTGCAACAGCCTCAGCTTTTCCAAGACTCTGACAAACTTTTGACTTATTCTTGCCCTCAGATAGTGCCTTCTTCTTCTGGTTGGTCTCATGTTTTTGAGGATCTTGGTCTACCTTACATTTTACAGCATCACACTCAACGTTTTCAGAAATCATAGAAGTAACATTACACTTATCATTATTCTTAGGGACGGGAAAATTATCCTTGCAAGGATTTTCCAGCTCATGCTCTAAAATATTTTTCATAAAACCATTTCCCGCTCTTTGCTTTTCAATTTTATCAAAACCTTGACCAGATATTGGCTCCAGTGAATCTGGCTTCACTGCTCCAACAGAAACCATTCTACCTTCCACGCGACCCTTATTAACCTCCTTGGAAACTTTAGAAGCTTTTCCAGTGACTTTCGTAGTTCCACCAGCATCAAAAATCAAACTTGACAGAGGCATACATTTCAAATCATTAGAGAGAATTTCCTTACAGTCTGGTGTTATATTTCCTAAATTTTTATTTGAATGCAATGTCATATCATTCATATGCTTCAATTCCAACTGCTTTTCGCTAAGTCTCCCTATTCTCACTTTCTGCTTCTTCAAATGCCCATCCCCAACAAGAGAATCAGATTCTCCAGTAGACATAGAACTAGGTTCTTGATAAACATTAGCAGAAGACATATATCTGCCGTCTCCAATAACGTTTTCCTTTTTTATCAAGTATAGCATGCTTTCAGGTAGAGGTGATTTTAGAACACCCGTGGGGATAGGAAATGAAGTCATAACCTGTATCATTAAATAGAAACTAAATACTTAAGTATTTTTTATGGACATAAAAAGTATAGAAATAGAAAGGGTCCTCTACCTGAATAATTACAGCCGGAGAATCATTAACATTCTCTTTAGATACAGTTGGCATGCCTTCACTTTCCACAGGGCTGTTCCCCATTGAGGAAGATGGAGAGTTATCAAGTCCAAGGCCACTATAAATAGCTCCATTCTTTTGTGCAAAGATATTAGGTTTCACTTTGATTCGAAGCTTCAATGTTCTTCGGTCAGTTGAATTTCCTGATTTTTTTGTAGTATCATCTTTTACAGTGGACCTGTCAGCTACTTCACTGGAAGAAATCATTCCTTCCTTCTTCACTGAACCATCAACTGAAGGTGCTCTTACATTATGAATTAAATGTGAACTATAGGAACAAGTTCCAAGCCTCGAAGAAGGCACAGTTGAAGATGCTTTGGACCTATGAGACGCAACCTGTATTACAACATAACCCACAGTGCTCAATTAACCGGTATTCCTTCCAATACGGACATATGCTGGCAGCATATATTACCTTCCTATCAAACAGTAAAAATATCAGTAACATAAATAATGCTATACCTCCTTGTGGAGATTGATAGGAGAATTTGGTGAGCAGTGGTTTCTTTGTGGAGTCTTTGGGTGAGACTCAACACGAGAGCGTTCGTAGGTAGGTAAGAATGAACCATAGCTACCATATTTTGAACCTGAAAAATATCATATCTCATTGTTATAATGGTGAGTTGCTTACTTGCATGTACAGTTAGCTTGTGAAAGTTGTAATAATTCTGTTAAACAGTTAGTTTGGGAGAGACGTATGATTCTTAAATCTCTAAGCAATATCAGACTTAAATCTGAACAGTGAGATCATCATTTCTGTGGATGCGAAGACAGCTCTTTCATTTCCTATGTCACTCACCCAAATTCTCGGCAGTAACACCACCTTCAAAATCCTTTTGAAAATGGCCCAGAACATGTTGAATCCTCTCATCCTTCATGCAACATGAAACAATTTATTAATCCTAATATTTTCATAAAGAAGGCAGCCCAATACACGAGACTCCCACCAAGAGGACTTTCAAATAAAAATGGCACTAATCAACAATAATCACCAGGAGTGAAGCATGACAATTACAGGAACAGTGAAGATCAGCAACAAGAATTATCATTATTTCTATTATCTGATTTGTATGTATTAATCTTCTATAGGCCAAGATATAAATGCACATACACATTGCATCAATCTCAGAAATACCTAGAAAATCAACTCACATCAAAAAACTATTATGCAAAAGAACAAATGGTGTATCACATAACTTACTCTACTAGTTATTGTATTGTTATTATGTGTGTGGTAGATACACTTACTTGGTAACTAGTCAACTATGATTTTCACTTGCGATGCAGCAAGTTAAGCATCTGCATTCTACAGTATCACATTGCCAACAAAATCAATTTTAAATTCATTATATGTATTGGCAGTTTTCAAGGGTTGATTCAGAAAGAAGAAACCCGGGAATTCTGGTATGATTCTGAATCACTTTATCAATGCAAAAGAAGAAACCCGGGAATTCTAGTATGATTCTAAATCACTTCATCAATGCTGATTTTTTTTCCACTAACAAACAATGCAGCTAAGCTTATGAAGCCAAATAGCCAAAGTTATCTTCAGCTTGTTTGATATTAATTCAATTCCTTACTTCCTTCACATACAAGTCTAATCTGAGAAACTCTCTGCTCCATAATTTCCCTCAGAAACCAAACACATTGACACATTGAAAGGCCATACTCAATGATAGTACACTAATCAAAACTATTATTCATTCCTATTTGATGAATAACTATAAATCAAGGTTCTAAATTGCAGTTGCGGTTATATTACTTAAAATGCAGCCAAAGCCACTGCATTTACATTTTTATAACAGTGATGACCACCAAACCAAATTCAAAATAGCTTACAATTTTAAACTAAATTAAAGTAAGCCCTTACAATGTAAGAGAGAGAATCAAGGTAAATGTTATCTTCATCATAATCCTTATCAGAGAAAGCCTCTCCTTCCTCCAATTCAGTGTTGTTTTCCATCTCCACCACAGCACCAAAAATCTCAAATCCTAGACCAAACCCAGAACCCAAATAGTAGTTTTTTCACACTGGAACCTTCCCTGGAGTCCAGCATCACTTTATTCAAACCCCAAAAAAATGATGAAAAAAATAAAAAATAAAAATTTAAATACAAAAACACCGACCCACAAAAGCAAACACAAAATTCTCCAAAACCCAGAAGGGGAATTACGTGATCATGCCATTGGAACACCCTTCATCATCGATTGAAGGAGCATATAAACGAGAAGAAAAAACATAACTTGCATTGAAAATTGAATCATTCAGTTTAACAAAACAATTTGATGAAGCGGTGGAGATCGGTGGAAACTGGAATGGGTTTTAACGGCGAGTTCAAAACGGATTCCTAATAGTTCTCACTGTTCTCTCTATCTATATTTTGATGTGTGCACACAACAGAGGAGAATAACTGTGTAAGCTTTCTCGTAGTTTTTATTATTTAATTAACAATTGATTATTTTATTAATATTCATGGTAATAAATTAATAATCTAATGATAATTTACATAAATATATTTATACCATTTCATCATTATTTCCAATTTTGGTTAGTGTTTGACTACGAGGATAATTTGAGAATACTAGAATACCATTAAATAATTTTTTTGGAGTTTATAATTATTTATTTAAATTTAAATTCTTATATTCAACGATGGAAGATTAGTTCCTTTTGAAATGTTCCATTATCGAAGTAAATTTTATATAGATGAATAAGATATTCTCAAAATATATAACACAAAACCATATGATAATTAGATAGATATCATGCATAAGAACTTGTTTGTCAACCAACTCTATTAACTTTGTTAACTACGAATAACTTTGATTATAATCATTATTATTATTTTAAACTTAGTTATCTATATATGTGCTTGTAAGAAAAAATGTTTTCTTTTCGACAATGAAATACAAGAGAGAAAATGTACAAATGTGAATTTGTGAGCATGAGTATGAGAATAAGCTATAAGTTATATGTTACTTTTGCTTGTTTTACGATTCAAAAATGTTTTTAAATTTAAAATAGTTAGCTAAAAATATGTATATTCCCTAATTGTGAAGAGGTTTGAACAATTGAAAGGGGGGACTTGTATTGAAATTGCAAGAAATGTACAGGATGGGATACAGTGGAAGGAATATTTATTTAGGGTGTGTTTGGGGAGGGAAGGAATGGGAGGGTTTAGGAGAGGGCTTTTGCTTGGGAGTTTAGTGGAAGAGAGAGGAGGGTTTTGAAGAATTTTTCAAACCCCCTCAAACCCTCCAAATGTAAAAATACCTAGTTCCCCCAAATTGGGGTGTTTTGGGAGAAAAATAAACCAAATTACCTAACTACCTTTATTAATATTTTTCTATAACATATAATACATAACATATTATTGATTTTTTAAAGGAGAAGGGGTAAAATAGTATTTTTGTATTACATTAACCCTCTATCCCCTCCTATCTAAATTCTACACTCCCAAACAATTGAGGGGTTTAGTTGGATTTGCCCTCCCTTCTCCTTCCTTTCCTCCCCCCTCTCTACCCTCTCATCCCCCTCCTTTCCTTTTTCCCTCCTAACTCCCAAACAAAGCCTTAGTCAAATGCGATTCCCATTTATCCAATTCTTCTCTCTATGCAAGCGATGCATGACAATAAGTTAATCAAATTTAGAGTCTAATTCATTTTATTCTTAAATTTATCGAACATTTTAGGAAAAGGAAGATGTATCATAAATGTAATTTATGTATGGCAACTTGCTTGAATTACATGGAAAGCTTTTTATTTTTAAAAAATAAACATTCACTTTCTTCCTTATAAATCTTTGCACGAATAATTTAATTTCCGAAAAAAAGATACTAAAAATGTGAGTTAAAATGATCACTATTAAAATTCATTAAATGTTAAAAATAATTAATTTGACTTACATTTGATATTTTTGTATGATTATTTTAGGTTTTTCTATTGTTAAAGGACAAACTTGAAAGATGTAAAAAATTTGAGGGACTAAAATAAATATTTAGATTTTAAAGAAAGATATGCGAAAACAGATCATGGGAGCTCTTATATCTTTTTAAGGTGATTATTTTTCACTTTAGCATTACTATTTAAATGCTACCCCTCCAACTTGCTTTAAATTTGACCCACAATTGTTTTTTAATGTAAATACCCACGTGAGACTCGAGCCACATTTGGTTGGTAATAGTGTGAGAATCTTCATTGGCAAACTGAGAATATATAAAAGTTCGTTATGACCAATATTTTCTAAATAAATTGAGATTGCGTCTTAACACCAACTCCAATTTACATTTTTCTTTATTCATTTTTAATTTCTCAGAATATATATCCTGTTACCAATAGTTATGAAAATATGTGAATACAAAATTCATTCCGCATTTTATAATAAAAGAATAATAGATAGTAAACATTAGAAAATAAAGTCATTTAAATAAACTTCTTTTGAAAGATAAAAACTTATTAATATAATTAAACAGCTTCAACATTTTTTCCCGTAATTTACTGCATAAAAGCAATTTTTTAGATAATCCGAACATAAATGGTTAGCTTAAAATCGCTTTTTCAGCTATTATTTATATATATAACAATTCTTCAATGTCAACTCATTATTGTATAATTATTTTAATCATTCTTAAATAAAGATATTCGTTACTATTAGATTCTCACAAAGAATAAGAATTTGATTTTTAGAAGCAGCATTTGTTGAAATGAATAATCATATATCTCAAAAAGAATTAATTTCTTACTCATAGGGTGAGATGATACCCTTGCTAATGCAAAAAAAAATATTTGTCAATTAGTTGATTATTATGAACTGTAAAAATAAAAATTATCTCCTAAATTCATATAAAATTACTTATTAAGTAAAGAAAATCAAAATGTTAAATCTATAAAACTAAATTTATATTACTTTTAAACTTTTAGTGTATATAAAGTTTATTTATGCAAGTTTTAGTTTACAATGTTAAATTTATATTAAATCTATATAAACTAATCTATTATAAATTTTATATTTTTAAATTTAAGTCTATATAAATTTTATTTATGAATTTATGTCCATAATCTTAAATTTATATAATCTATACTACTATATAAAGACAAAATATGTCTAAGAGATGTATAAGTAATTGAAGATACGTAATTTTTATATTTCAACTTTACCCTTACTACTATATAAATGTAAAATATGCCTAAAAGATATTCAGGTAATTAAATATGTATAATTTCATTTATACATTTAATTCCATTTATATAATTTTGAAACAATTTGATGCAAAAATGGCTTAAGAGATTGTATATGTTTACCTTAGGTTACTTTTAAATAGAGAACCTATGTTCTTTGAAATACTCAAAAACTAATCAACTTAACCTCTTTGTGCCCTATTATCCATATTCGAAGATTATCTTATGTTCATCTTTGATCTAATTTTTTCAAATAAGGAAAATCACACATTCAAATATGTGTTAAAATAGAATCAAATAAAATAAAATTATAGAGACCGTACACTCAATCTCAAATTATACTCAAAATTATAACATCATGTATAATTAAATATTCAAACAAAAATATAATATAATGTATATTCATTACAAAAAATGTGATAAAATTCTCTAAAATAAAATATACAAAAATTAAATATTCAATATTAGAAAATAAGAGTGTAGGTCGGCAGACATTAAATGCATGTCAAGACGAAAAAATAATTCTATTATAAATAATATATTTTTAAAATTTTATTCTATATAACCTTTATTTATGGTATTTTGGTATTTTTTTGGTATAATGTAGGGTATTCCCTCACTTCATATGGACAAGAAATTAATCTCTTTTACGGACTTAGTCTACTTAGGATCCAACATGATCTTAAACTACTTGGTTTATTTTATTTTCCACGCTACAATTTAGTATGTAAAAATATAAAGAAATCGTGCAAGTTCCATTAGATACCTAAACTCAAAGTCACTAAAAACAAAGCTTTTAGTCTCCGTGAGTCATGGGTATTCCAAAAATGTAAACGTTCATTTACCTGGTACTTATTGTATCGGTACACTTTGATTATAATTTTGTGTTAATAGTTTCTAATTAAACTATATCATTTTGTGTGAAGATTGCACTTGCATGGCTAACAGAAGATGAAGAACAAACCTTGCAGCAATTAATGATTTCACATAAAACGAGGCAAAGAGAAGCTTACAAGCTTTGAATGAAAAATGAATGAAGTTCTTTATTGATTCCTTTTATATAAAATTGAATTTAGAATGAACAACCTAAATCCTATTTATCCTAATCCTAATGAATCAAAACATATTCAAGCTTATCCAACTGAAAAACAGAAAAACATAAAACTACTAAAAAAGGAAACTAACCTAGTAATAGAAAAAACAGAATTATGAAAACTTACTATATTAGGAAAGCTTTCAGTTAAAGGCATTGGAACCATCAAGATCATTCAGGCTTAGATCTGAGTAGTCTGGGCTTTGTGAATTAGTGGTAATTTCAACACACCCTCGCAAACTTGGCATATGAGAGTCAATTATGCTAAGTTTGGATAGGATGCTTCGAAATGGTGAAGGAGATAGCGACTTGGTGAAAATGTCTGCAAGTTGAAGAGAACTGTGAATAGGTAGAAGATGTATTGTGTTATTTTGCAATCTTTCACGAACCACATGACAATCTATGTCAATGTGTTTGGTTCTTTCGTGAAAAACCAGATTTGTTGCGATGTGTAAAGCAGAATTGTTGTCATAGAAGATGCTAACTGGTTTGTGATGTGAAATGCCAAGATCTCTGAAGAGGAAGAGTAACCATTGTGCTCCGCAAGCAGCCATGGCAAGGGCCCTGTATTATGCTTCCGAAGATGATCTTGATATGGTGTTTTGCTTCATATTCTTCCAAGATATGAGGGAAGATCCAATGAAGAAGCACCATCCAGTGAGAGATTTTCTTGTGTCCAAGCATGTTGCCCAATCTGAGTAGCCTTGGATGATTGTTGTATTGTTGCTAGGAAAGAAGATGCCTTGACCAGGGGAAGACTTCAAGTATCTGAGAATATGTGTTGTTGCTTTATGGTGTTGATTAGTAGGAGAGCCAAGGAATTGGCTAAGACATCCTACTGCAAAAGAAATTTCAGGTCGAAGCTCCTAGGTATCATGTTTCTTATAGAAGCTCAAAGGTGTACTTCCTCTAGTATAATGTTATGCCTTGTCTAGATCTAGCAACTTCCATTCCCAAAAAATACTTTAAGTCACCAAGGTCTTTAATACTGAATTTATTGTGAAGAACAGTTTTGGTGTGGATGATTTGGTCTGAGTTGTTTCCTGTCAAAATCAAGTCATCTACATATACTAAAACAACTGTAAAACCAGAGTTAGTGTTATGAATAAAGAGAGAGTAATCAGAAAAGGATTTAGTATAACCAAGTTGAATCAAGGTAGTAGTGATTTTATCATGTTATTGTCTGATGACTTGTTTAAGCCCATATATGGACTTCTGCAGTTTGCAAACCATTGTTGGATCAGAACATTTGAGTCCAGGTGGGGTCTTCATGTAGACCACTTCTTTGAGATCTCCATGGAGGAAGACTGTGTTTATGTCTAGCTGCTGCAAATGCCAATTAAAAAGGGCAGCAAGACAAAGAAGAACCCTTATGGTATTCATTTTTATCACTGGGCTAAAAGTTTCCATATAGTCTACACCCTCCGTTTGATTGAATCCCTTTAAAAATCTTGCCTTGTATCTTTCTATGGAGCCATCGACATGGTGTTTAATTTTGAAAACCCATTTACAACATATGGCTCTCTTATCTTGTGGGAGTTTAGTTAGGATCCATGTATTGTTTTTAGCTAAGGCTGTTAGTTCAATATGGATAACCTCTTGCCATTGTTTTGATTGAATTGCCTCAGAATAATCCTTATGTGTTTGATTGACAGATATGGTCAGCGAAAAATGTTTATGTTTGTTGGAGAGGTTGTTATAGCTAAGGTTTTTGCTAATGGGATGTTGGACATGTGGGTCAAGAAGTTTGGAATTGTGAAGAATGGTCCAATAATAATCTCTTAGATAGGTGGGTGAATTTCTAATTCTCTGAGAGTGTCTAGTTGAGGCAGGGCTGGTTGAGGCCTCTGGCATGTTGTTGGATTGATTAAGAGTCTCAGTGATGTTAGGAGGTGGCAGGGTGGTTTTAGGCATATGATAAGTAAATACATCTTGCTAGATAATAGGGAGTATAGGTTGAGAGTTAGGGTTGATTTCAGTATTGGTGGATGAGGTACTAGAAAAAGGGAAATATGTTCAAAAAAGGCAAGGTCTCTGGAGATAAAGATCTTATTTGTTTTGATATCAAGTAAGACATAACCTTTAACCCTATGGGGGTAACCTAGAAATATGCATTTTCTTGATCTAGCATCCAATTTTTTTCTTTGAGAGACTAATGTGGAAGCATAACAAAGACACCCAAAGACTCTCAAGGGCTTGAGGTCGGGCAAGGTGTTATGTAATTCTTCAAAAGGAGATTTATTAGATAAGAAAACAATAGGTTGCCTATTGATTAGATGAACAACATGTGATATGGCATAGTTCCAAAAACATATAGGCAAATTAGATTGAAAAATTAGAGCCCTAACCACACCTAGAATATGTTGGTACTTTCTTTCAACTATGCCATTTTATTGTGGTGTTTCAACACATGAGGTTTGGTGTTGTATTCCTTTTTCCATATAAAAATCCTTCATAGTAAATTCTCTGCCATTATCTAATCTAATGATTTTAAACTGAGCATATGTGACAAAAGCCTTAACAAGGGGAGTGGCTTCTGCTTTTAATTTCATGAAATAGATCCAGGTGACTGATCGAGGCCGTACCCGATACAAATAATATAACAATTAAAACTGCAGTACTAGGAAGTGACTCCTAGGTCGTTTCCCAAGGATTATCTTTCAGGCAAAGCTTCAAACACCTTATACTCACACACACAAGGGGGTTTTTGTTGTTGGATAGTA
>NC_032012.1:1158526-1178871 GCF_001865875.1 Lupinus angustifolius
TAATAACAAAACCTCGAGAGTTGTGATACATTACCAAAGGAACTTAGTCCAGAAATTTAGCCTTCCATGGCAATGGAAGAGCAAACCGAAAATGAGAAATGAAGAAGGGTGAAACCCTAGTAGAGCAAAAGAAAGGGAAAACGGAAATGTGTCTTTTTCAAAATGAGGCAAACTAAAAGTGTGTGCGTTTGGAGTGGGGAATCCGAATTTAACCCCTCCAACACGCATAAACCGAATTGGGCCTAAACAATGGGCCCAAAGCCAAATTACAATAAAACTAACTCCTAAATTAAAAATACAATCTTCACTTCAACACATATCCTCGACTTCCATAATGCCCAAAATGTCATTGGTGCCAAATGTGATCTGAAAATGATAATAGATTTAATCAGGCCAAATAATCCCAAATTAACTCATTTTAGGAATATTAGTCCAATAAAGTCTAAAACAATAAACCATGTGAAACAAAGTCAATTAGGCACCAAGAATCATCAATCATGCTAAATTAAGGTTATGAATAGTCTGTAATATATTGCTCATCAGTGACCTGGTCTTGTCATCTACTATTGTCAAAAAATACTTGTGGCCAAAAGTGGATGGGGTGGATAGGGGTTCCCATATGTCTATGTGTATTAAGTCAAAAGCAGATTCAGACTTAGTAGTGCTAGGAGTGTAGGGTAACCTTTTGTGTTTAGCTAAGTGACAAATCTCACAAGGATCTAAAGTTTTATTGCTTCTAACAAAAGGAAAAACAGATTGCATAACAATCATTTTCTTATGAGATAAGTGGCCTAATCTAGAATGCCACATGGTACAATCATCATAGCTAGTAAATGCATTTATGTGATGTGGCTTATTGTATTTCTTGCTGGATTGTTTTAGCACATATAATCATATCCTTAGCTTAGTTGCACCAATCATCTTCAAGGAGTATAGGTCCTGAATTTGACAATGGTTGGTTGAGAAAGTCAAGATGCAGGCCAAGGAGGATGTGATTTTTGAAACAGATATGAGGTGGAAGTGAAAGACAAGTACATATAGGACATCAGTAAGGTAAAAGTTATCAGAGAACATAACAGTTCCTGAATGGCAAGCAATGACTTGATTTCCATTTGGCAATGCAATCAATAGAGGTTTAATCCTCTTGTAATTTTGATAAAGAGAAAGGGAGTGACAAACATGGTCTGTTGCTCCTGTATCAAGTACCCAAGAACTTGACTTGGTTTTGCATAAAAGAGAGGTCAGAGATGTACCTGACTTGGTTGGTTCAAGAGAGTGCATTGAGGCAGATATGAAACTGACTTGGTTAGTGTTATGAGGAGCTTGATTCATAGACTCTTGGATCATGTTCTTTAGTGCATTGTGTTGGGCAAGTGTAAACAAGCAGGACGAATCTGGCTTGTCTTCTTTGGACCCAACATACTCAGATTCCTCTAGTTCCTCAGTTTGTGGTTCTGTGCCAGAGTAACAATTGATATTGGTAGAATTTGTGAAATATCCTGGGGGAAACCCATGCTTCTTATAACATGTATCAATTGTATGTCCAATTTTCTGGCAATAGGTGCAAATCTTTTGTCCTCTACCCCTTGTAAAGAAACCAGATCTACCTTGAGTGTTAAATATTGCACTTATTGTTCCTCTAATCCCTCTGCCTCTTGACCTATTGTCATAGGAATTGCTTGCTTGATTGGCTGATAAACTTGGTTCTTCAAAGAACATTTGTCTTTCTTGCTGAACCAATATCGAAAATACCTTGTCGAATGGGGGAAAGGGCCCATAAGCATAATCTGTGATCTAACAGAGGAGAATTGATCTTTCAATCCTCTAAGAAAACAGATTACATAGTCGTTTTCCCTATATGTTCTTATGGTTGGTATCAATGCACAATGACACTTGATTTCACAGTAGCAAAGTGGAATTGGTTTGTAATTGTCCAATTGTTGCCACAATCCCTTCATCTGAGTGTAGAATTTGTCAGCTGAGGCATTATCTTGCTTGATTGAATGAATTTGGCCAATTAATTCTGAAACTCTAAACATGTCTCCTTGGTGATACCTTTCCTTCAAATCTTCCCATATTTCCTGTGCACTTTCCATCCATAGCACACTTTGCACAATGGATGGTTCTATTGAGTAAATAATACATGACACCACTAAGTTGTTGCATCTCTTCCATGTTGCATACATCAGATCTTGTTATAGAGGTTTGGTCAAAGATCCATCGATGAATTCCAGTTTGTTTTTAGTTTCCAGGGCCATGGTCATTGCTCTTGACCATGAATGATAATTTTCACCATTCAGCAGGGTAGAAACTAGAGTAGACCCTGGGTTTTCATTAGGTTGTAGGTAATAGGGACTTAAAGGATCTAGAACTGGGTTAGCGATTTGATTGGCCATTAAGAGGACAAGAAAATACAGATTCGTGGAAAAAGAAAATGAAATGTAAGAATAGGAAGAAGAAAAGAAGAATTGAATGCTTAAAGAAAAAAAAATGAAAGGAAGTGAAGATACAATAGATGCGCAGCAGAGTCACCCTCTCAATGGTGCTATAATACCATGTGAAGATTGCGCATCCATGACTGACAGAAGATGAAGAACAAACCTTGCAGCAATCAATGATTTCGCATAAAACAAGGCAAAGGGAAGCTTACAACGCTTTGAATGAAAAATGAATAATGAATGAAGTTCTTTATTGATTCTTTTTATATAAAATTGAATTTAGAATGAACAACCTGAATCCTATTTATCCTAAACCTAATGAATCGAAACATATTCAAGCTTATCCAACTGAAAAATTGAAAAACAGAAAACTACTAAAAAATGAAAATAAACAAGTAATAGAAAAAACAGAATTATGAAAACTTGCTATATCGGGAAAGCTTTCAATTAAAGGCATTGGAACCATCAAGATCATTCGGGCTTTGATCTGAAAAGTCTGGGATTTTATCTGGGCTTTGTGAATTAGTGGTAATTTCAACATTTTGGATTAAGAACTTCAAGTTTTTTTTCCTTTTTTCCCTTTGGGTCACACCATAATACTAAATCCAAATTACATATTCTCATCCTCGCATTTCACTTAATTTGGAGATGCTCGCATTCTATACTATTGTTACATTAATCCCATATACCTTTCATAGTTATATTTATTTAATTTGTTTTTATAAGATTTCTAATGACTCATTCATTCCTTATATTTTTTAGAAAATATCATATTTTATATATGCATCTATATCGAGTATTAGCATGGTTATTAACATTGTACCATATTCGTTGGTTCAAGAGGTGAATTGGTGTAATTATAAAGGACACAGTGTAATTAAATAGTCAATACTAAAAATACAGGACAAAATTGATCAAGTGGTATCCTACGTGTCAAAACCAATTTTCAACATGAAATTTTTTCATTTTTTCACAAAATATCGAGAATCCGAACATTGTAGTTGGTTGTAACATAGTCAATAAATGTATTATTGTAGTAATTGAACTATATATTACAAATAATAATATTTATTTTTATAAATTTATTAGGGGAAAGTCCATAAAACCCTTAAACTTTATGTGCTTTTTAAGTAGTTATTATTAACTATTTTTAATTCTAATTATCCTTTAAACTTTAATTATATGTGAAATTTGTCCTACATAAAAATAATGGTAATTAGTAAGAGTGAAAATTTTACTCATGCATTTTTATTAGTCTCAACTCTCACATCATTTTTTAATTTTAAATTTTAATAATAATATTATTGTATTGTCTTCTTTTAACTTTAAAATTTATTTATCCCCTTATTTTCAAAATTTTGATGGTCATTTTCACTGGCCATCAACACTACCTAATAGTTGATTTGCTACTCTTCTAAGTCTAATAGTAACAGCTTCCTTATTGACCTATTATTAATTTAACATTATCTTTATGGTGAAACCAATTTCACCATCATATAAAATATAAGAGATAATTAGAAATAAAAGCAAAGTTCACAAAGACTATTTGTAAACACATAAAGAATATGAGTTTTTTACATACACTTTTATTTTAATATATAATATGTAATTAGTAATCACCATGGCATTCTTTCATATTCTAAATTTTCCTTTTGTTTAACCTCCTCATTATTAACTACTATAAACTTCCACACATTTCATTATTTTCCATCAATTATCAACATTTTTCCACACTTTCTCTTACTTTTATTTTTTCCTTTTGTTTAACCTCCTCATTATTACTTTTATTTTTCCATACAATAATGCCCATATATGTGATGTTAAAGATCGAAATTTTACTGGACTCAAATAGACAATGCTCGAAAGCGTTGTTATATATATATATATATATATATATATATATATATATCTAAAACGCTTGTTGTTGAACTACAATTCTAACATAATGTTTTTGGCTTCGTAATACATTAAATTGTTAATGCATTAACTCCAATTTGCCACCTGTGAGTTGAACAAGCTGATACATTGTGATGAAGTGTGATGATCCGAAGGTACTTTTTAAGTGTAACACTATGGATTGGAGATGATATATTCAGTAAAAGCATGAGATTCTCTAAGGATGGGATGGTATTAGAGCATAGTAAATCTGTTTTCTCAAAATGTGTATCACTTTATCTATCACTTTCTGTAATTGATATATATTTAAATTAAAAGTGTAATAAATATGTATTTTTCTAACCAATTACAGATAGTGTTACATGAAATAATACATTTTTGGGACAAAATATGTGATCTCATGTTATAAGCATGGTGCTAATTCCTATGTGGTTTCTTTAGCAATACATATGGTGGGAGTAATGCATGTATATATCATTTTGAAATTATTTTTCTTAAAGAAAATTGATAAGCATATTAGGGTGAACAAGACCCGATCTACTCACCGGCTAGCCCGAGAGTGATCGGGATCAAATAGGGTCAAGTTTTATCAGATTTAGGGTCGAATTTAACAATTAGATCCAAACAATATTTAAGGTCGGGTGGGGAACAAACATAACTGACCTGGACCCATCTCATTGTTACATACTTTTCATGTTTGAATATGTTTCTATTTAATTATATACAGAATAAAGATATCTCTTTGGTTGAAAGTATTGTTTATTATGTAATTTTTCAGCAGATATACATGATTGATAATATATATACTTATATCAAATTACATATTTATAGTAATAAATAATATTAAGAAGACTTTATCCAAAAGATGTATGCATTATATTTAATTAGGTATATGGTCAAGTTCGAATTTAAAGGCTGGCCCAGTCACCATTTAGAGTCGAGTTAACTTTAAGTCTAGGGTCAGGTCCAAGTTTTAAAAAAATAGTCCAAACAATATTTAGAATCGGATAAGGGACCAGTCTTACTCGACCCAACTCAACTCATACCCATCCCTAAGTGAAAAGGGGGGAAAGAAAGTGAGAGGATTGAAAAAGGAAGAAAAAATCTTTTTCATTATTTGGTTGCAATGAAAAGAATGAAGGAAAGAAAAAACGGTGAGACCCATGCCATTATATTTTCTCACGAATATTAGGAGGAAAACAAGTAGAAAAATTAGATCAAGATCGATTGTCCCAAACTATGTTCTAAGTCAATGATGATGAAGGAAAAATAAAAAATAATGAATATTTAATTTTTTAATTGACATGTCATGTTTTCATTGATTTAAGACGTGATTTGGGACATACCTTGAGTGATATAAAGTCATGCTAGATTCATAAAAAGACAAAAATGTCAAATGTTAGATTTTTGGGTTATACACTTATTGAGACAGACAGACACATATAGTTCATTACTCACCGAAATGTGAAATACTCTTGATAGTACAAAGAAATTATTATTATTATTAATATTTCTCTTCACTTTCTTTCTATTTTCTATCATACCAAATAACTAAAAAATCACCGTATTAACTTTTCTTCACTAAACCAAACACAATATAAAGCATAGTAAAATTGCTTAAAATACTAGAAAGAGAGGATAAAGATAAAATAAAGTTGATAATTTATTGTCGGAATAGGTATCACACCGCCTGCTTTTGGTGGAGTAGTCAATTAAAAGTTGTGACTTTAGCATAGATAGACAAAATGCATGGCTCTATACTACATTCATACACGTACATGCTTCCCATTGTAGTTTTCCTCCACGCGTGCATGCATGCATCTTTCTCTGTGTCCCTCTTAGTTTTGTTATTTTTTATATAAAAAAGAGTATTCTCTTAGTGGATAAAAAATTAATCAATTTTCCTCATTAGCATTATTATTACACCATCACCATTTATCAAAATCATATATTCTCCACATCTCTATTCAATAGCAAAATTTGGACATTATATCAAAATATTGTACGTATTCATCTATCTTGTATCTATTTTTGTTTTTTTTTTATATTTTTTTTAAATAAGAAAACATTCGACATTTATGTTAGAATTTTGATATTTTCCAAAAGGCACACATTGACAATATAATATATATGTTTATTCACATTCGTTTTTTTTTCTTTCAGTACGGCCTTTATACTTTTATTGTCATTAGTGTATTTTCAATACTTCCGTAAAGAACTAAATAAAAGTAAATTGAAAACTAAAAACATTTATTTTCCTAGTTTTCTTAAATGAAATCTTACCTGAAAAATTATTACATATGATCAATTATTTCAACCAATAATTTAAAGTTAAATTAGTTTTTTTATCATCAATGATAATAAAAAAATTAAATTAGTTAATGAAGCATTTATAATTTCTCATCTATTTACTTATTCCAGAAGTAAGTTAAAAAAACATATTATACATCTTAATCATTCATTCTATAAAAATTTAATAGTTCACATATTCAAATTACGGGAATATAAAATCTTAAAAAACTTAAGAGTTATTTATTCTTAATATTTTTGCTTCTAACTTTATTGAAACCTCAAATCTTTTTTATCCACTCTCCTTGTGACATCATTAGTTAATATTTCCAACATTTCTATATGATATTTATATTAATTATACATAAGTAAAAATAGAGTGTAGAGTTTTAGTAGCGAGGCTTAGGAAGTAAAGTACTGATATGTCATAATACTTTTAAAAAAACATTATATGGATTGCATAATTGTTTTTGAATGTGACAAAATAAATAACAAAAATTGTAAGAAATATATAAATATAAATGAAGGTAATATAAAACCTCCAAAGATGTCTCAAAAGCAATGAATACAAATAATAAAGCATGAATAAAATGCAGAAGCAAGAGATTAAAGGGGATGAGAGAAACACAGAAGAAGAAAGAAACAATAAAAAAGAAAGAGATGAAGGAAAGGAAGAGAACCCAGCACCATTAAAGGCTCTAAACCATGTTTCAAGGCTGTGTAGAGATGTGAAGAAGTCCATAGAGTTTTACACAAAAGTGCTTGGATTTGTGTTGATGGAGAGGCCTGAAGTTTTGGACTTTGAAGGTGCATGGTTGTTTAATTATGGGATTGGTATACACTTGGTGCAATCCAAAGAGGAAGAGAGATTGCCTTCTCATACTAAGGAGTTGGAACCCAATGACAACCACATATGTTTTCAGGTATATATATTATGAAAATGAAAGAATATGAAGCTGATTTTGTTTTAGATTCAAATTTTAATTCAATTGAAGAGTAATTTTGTTAATAAATAATATTTATGCAATGTGAGTTTAAAGATTTATGCAAAATCAATACATTATGCACTATTTATTTGTATTTTTTTGAAAAATCAATAATAATAAAACATGAATAGTAGATGATGTAAAATAGTGTATAAAACTCATGCTCCAATAATATATACATTTTTTCTCATTTTTTTATAAAATTTAGTAGTGGAAGTTTTAGCTGTCTACTTGGTATTTTCAAATTGTTTTTCATTATTAGGAAAGGTAAGGGAGATAAATGAGGAGATTGTTTTATAACAATAGTTATTAATCTTAGTTCTGGAAGATCAATCACTTTATTGTGTGTTTGAGAGTTATGAGAGAAAACGAAGAGAATGTAAGCCAATTAAAGTTGAACCTCTCTTGGAGGAGAATGGAGGATAAAATGCAAAAACTATATTTTACTTCTCCTTTTAAAATCTTATTTACAATGGGAAATAAACATGTATGTGATTATGGTCATTTAAGTATTTTGACATCTCCAAAAAGCTTCAATTTGGGGAAATTTAGAAAATAAACATGTGGAGAGTTTTAGAGATATTTTCGCCGGAAATATTTTTCGATGTCCTCCCCTCCATTCTCTCTCTTCCGAAACTAAATTCTCAAACATAACATAGAGTGTGTTTGTAGTTACATTTTGGAGGGAAGGAAAATAAATGGAAGGTTTCATAGCCATAAATTAAGTTTTAGAATCATCTCACAAGTGTGATTCATAATTTTCAAGCTTTCTATTTTCCTTTCTTTCTCTCTAAAATGTAACTGTGAACGATCTATTAGTTGTGTAGGTAATATTTTTCTCTACTCAATAATAGAGTTAAGAAAATAAGGAAAATGATATAAAGGAGAGGAAAAGATTTGGGATAGAGTTTCTCTTATCCTCGTTTTCTTTCTTATCATTTTTCCTATTTGATTTTATTCATATCCCTTCCCTTCCTTTGTATAAGGTGTTGCTTTAAAGATCCCAATTTTAGGATCTTGTGAAAGGGTTTTGACGAGTTAGTAGAAAATGGCTATCTCATGTTTTTCAGTCTTCCTCCCTTTCCAGACGAGAATATATTATCTTTCAGAAAATGCTTTACTTTATATACCATTTGATATGATTGTTTGAAAAAAAAATATTTAAGTTAAAAATTTAATAATTAAATATTTTATGATCAATAATATTAAATATAATTTTTCAATCAATTATTTTCCCATCATTTTCCTACTCTTCAAACGCCCTCCTTTTCCCTTCATTTTCCTACTCTTCAAACAAGGAGCAGAGAAAATGTTTTAGAAGAAACAAATAAACTTGGCAATTTAACTTTTAACTTAATTCACATGTACATGTAGAACCAAACCAACGAAATCGGTTATAAATTACCAAGATTACTAAGAGAATATGCCACCGACTATGAATACTCCTCAAGGTTCCATTCCATGGTTTATGGGCTTATTGCCAAAACCGAGTAACAAATTATTAATTTTGTTCTGCATGTCAAATGTTCTTTGTATTATTTACTATATATATGTGGTTGAATTGAATGGTAGTGTGAAGAGGTGGAAGAGATGGAGAGAAAATTGAAGGAGATGAATGTGAAGTACATGAAAAGGAGTCTGAAAACAGAAGATGGAACATCAATGGATCAAATATTCTTCAATGACCCAGATAGGTTCATGATAGAAATATGTAACTGTGAGGATTTCAAACTTGTTCCAGCTGATTCCTTAGGTAAGTTGAAGCTACCAATGGATCGCCACATCCCACCCATTCAGACAAATCAAAGGCATCACCATGCTTCAAATTAACATTAGTTCTTTTCTTCAATATGTTTATGTTGGTTGTTTTTAAGGTCTTTCTATTTGGACTTAGGAGTATTTAACATAGGAGTGTCACTCGTTTGTCTATTATGTATGATTTATGTTTTGTGTGCATCAAACATGAGATACCATTTTGTCATCCTTTTTGCTTTTATGGCATTTTCTCACAATAGATAAGTGCTTTTATGTACAATTTGCACCCTTTTATGGTAAGATAATTTGTGGAATGGATTAGTTGAAAAGCAGTTCTTAAAACTCCTTTTGATTTGTGGATAAACATCAAACCTACATTAAGTTACTTGCATATATGTTTGGCTTGCCCTACAAACACAAGAGTATATAATCTGGGATCAAGGATTCTAGACAACTGATTATTTTTCTTCATATTTTCAATGATAAATAAAATAATAAAAGTTTCATTACATGTTGTATCTTTTATGTTATCCTTACTCATAATTAAGAGGATAGAAAGTTAGATCTGATAAGTATGTTATTGTTTAATTTACCAAAAGAAATCTAAACGGTTAATATTTTATTTTCCTAACTCCTAAGCATTGCTCATGAATTGCGGACACAAGCAATGCAAAGTTTCTGGAAATGGTGAAATAGTGTGAGTGAGAAATGATAGAATGTAGGACTAATTTGAAAATCATTGTATCTTTAGATGACTAATTTAATATTTTACTCAAGAGGAAAAAGGAATTTCGGAAGTATAAAAATATAAATAAGAAAGAAAATTATCTTCCAAATTAACGCAAAAAATTATATCCAAACCAGTACTTATATATATATTAAAGGTTTTATTAAAATTATTTGGGAAAGGTATGAAAAATAACATTTTCATTTTTATTTGGGTTTCACACATTATTTTATAATTTATTATAAATTTCCCATAAAATAAGAATAATATCTACTTTTTCTCACAATAGTAAACATCATTATTATTCTTATTTGGGTCCCACGACCTATCCTACACTTTTATATTTTACAATAATTGTAACAAAATATTAAAATAATTACTTATTTATTAATAAATTAAAAATTGTTATAATTTATTATAAATATTAGAAATCAATTATAAATAAAAAATATAATGTTGTTGTTTACATACATTAAATCCTTGGAATTTTGGGATGATAAGTTGGGGTTCTTCAATTTTTTATTTTATTTTTGTTTGTACAAAATTTTAATTTTGTGTAATGATTTTGGACTTTTTAATGTTTATGAATATTTTGATGTTTTTAGATATGTTCATGCTTGTATTTATTCTTGGATTGTGTATTTTTATTACTCTTCTCTCGTGAATAAGGAGTGTTCTTATTTAACAACTTTTATTCTTATTTAAAAATAAAAACAAAAAATAAGAACAACACATTGAAGAACAGAACAAGAATGTTCTTATCATACTAAAAACAACTTTAAGAACAATCATGTTCTAAATTAGTAATTATTTAGTTTTAAGTTACGATTCCATTTATGATCTGACTCATTATTATATGATTATGTATTTGTTCTATAAATAAGATTATTATCTTATACTTAATGACAAGTCTCAGAATATATTCCTTTTACATTTCTACTAACTATTTATATCCTTCCTAACCTTATTGTACCGAGAGTAAGTATTGAAGTCCTTCAACCTTAATGAATGATCTTCATAATTGGAAACCTTGGTTGAATATCGTTAAGACTTAACCATATAATAATCTTCACAATTAAAAACCTGATTTTGTTTAGGGATTAAACATAAAGGAAAGACTTAAAGAACCACCTGAAGAGTTTCTGAAGAAGTTATAACTTTGTAAGAAAGAAAAACGTTGTGAAGGAAACCAAAGAAAAATGAATGAAACCCCTATGCATATGTTTATCTTACTTTCTATGATTTTGCAACTTGTCTCTCAAGTTTAGAATGAGTTGGATCTGTTGTTGTCTTGTTTTCTTTTTCCTAAAATCATATTGTTCACCACAAAATCCCTCATTCCCTCTTGAGAATCTGAATAACAATATCAAAATACAATCCTATCCCATATTTATGTTGTATATCTACCATATTTGCATAATACTATATTTCAGAAAGTGAAGGAATTTTTTATCAAACGAAGATAATGTTACATTTTAACCCAAGAGCTGAAAATATTATTGCCACAAATGATCTCGTGCCTACAATGGCCAAAACATACGAGGGTGTGGCTCAATGCACAAAGCTCATACATAGCGGAGTTGAAGATATTATTGCCACCTAAGATGGCCAAAAATACAAAAAGAATGACGGCCCAGTGCATGATGATCCTGCCTTAGTGGAGTATGAGAAAGGTAGATATATATAATTTTACTCTATAAATAAAAATGTTGTTTTTAGGATCGAAAGCATGACCTCTTGATCACTAAGCAACATTCTTACTGTCACCATTATGCCGAGCCTCACCATCTTAAATACAGAGGAAAAATGAAAACAACATTGAATAGAAGTAGGTCTTTCTGTATGATATTTCTTGATGATGCACGCCAAGGCTGTCATACTTAAAAGTGATGTCCAGTATGCTAAAACAAATTGCCAAACTTAAAGACCTTTTCTTATTCTCCCTAAGATATTATTGAGCTTACCATAGATGATTTTACAGAATGATACTTCCTACTGCATGTTACAGCATTAGAAGTTCCCACCAATTCTAACACTAAGCTAAGGACTTATATGTGCTGCATAAAAGAATCACATTTCACAAAGTAAATGAACTTAAGTCTTCTATTTTAGGGATATCCAGGCAAATGAATCACGAAATTCTCCTCCTTTTGGAATTGTTATGGTCATCAGCACCATTGTCATGGTTAACAGCTGTTCCCTCTGCAGTTCTTCCCTGAGCTTCTAGTGCATCTTTTACGAAAACGTTTAACCTCCACATTGTGTAGTCGCTCTGTATATATCAGTACAGAATCATGAGTACCCAAAAGGCGCGCTTTGCTAAACGAGATAAATGATATACAAAATTGAAAAAATGGAAGACAACAAACATAGGTAGACATAGATAAACATTACAGACCTGAGCATCAATGTCAAGGTCCACCTCTAATGTATTAGGTTGGAAGGCAGGGTTATTCTCAGAAACTATCTGCAATGCCTTGACGAGGTTTTCCGGAGACAACATAGGGAGAGCATTCCCAAGCATTGTTTTCTCATAATCTGACAGTTTCCTACAGTATCATCAGCAAGGGTAAGCTATGCAAAAGTATGTGTACTCAACACAATACCATAGCAAGACAAAGAAAACTAAAAAACTATGAACAATCATAGCAAAGTGTAACCAATTGATACAGTATAAAGGGGTCAATCACAATTAAAAGTTGGAATGTCTTGTGGAGGTTCTAACATAATAGAAAGAACAGCTCATTATTTCCCATGAAAAAGATATTTGTAGGCCACTTTTACAAGAGTGATCAACATAAAAATATCCAATGAATTTGTATTTGGTGAATAGGGAAGTCAATGCTGAAGCACCTAACTATATGAGTTTATCTCAATTGACTTGGACCAACAAGTAAAATACTAAGGGAATACTATTTAACAAACCTGCACTTTTGAATCACCAATGCTTTGAGACTCTCTAACTGCATATCAACCTCATGTAGCTGAAACAACAGGAAATAGAGAGCATAAATTATCTTATATACTCCTAAACAAACATCAATCAAACAGTTCATTTGAAATACAATTCTAGCAAGAAAATATTCGACCAACCGAAACACTTAAGTTCCTAGCCATATTGGCATAAGTGGCTTCTTGAGCAAGCTGCATATTCAACTGCAGCTGTGCTTCTTCTGCTAATTGTCTCTTCTCCTGAAATATTCATATTGAAAAGTGATGATATATGATATCATATAAGATGGCTAAGTCTCTGCTATTTCTATAAGTGCAACCTCAGAATTATATATGAGAAGGTTTCATTCATCAAAAAGAAAGCAAAGTATTTTGGAAAAACAAACTTACCTCTTTATCAACTTTAGGCCAAAGCTCCAACCATTTCTCCTCAAATTTTTTCAGCAAGGTCTTAGCCATATTATGGATATTGTGTTTCTTATCATTGTATTTCATTGCATTGTTAAAAATCAACCTTACATCAGTATAAATCTCCCTGACATTCTTATAACCAGAGCCATCCTTAGCAGCCATTTTACTTCTTATTGTACTGAAATCCATAGGCTTATCAATAACCTAGGAGAATAAAGATGAACAAATTATTTTTAGAAGAAGCTAGTAAATATAGAACTCTGATATAAAAGAAAGATGGTTAACAAGCAAAAAAGGTAGTAGAAACAAACCAAGCAAACATGTGAACTATTTGTCAGAAAGAAGTGTATAAGCATGAATGATTTTGTGTTAAAACGGGATTTCAAATACTATTTAGTAAATAAGATAATTACTGTCAAAACCAAGAGGAAAGCTTTAGAATGAGATTAAGAAAAATATACCTCATAGTAGTCATGCAGTCCAAGGCCTTCAACATCTACAGGATCCATAAAGGGCCATGCCCATTCATGCATGGTGATCTGAAAAGCAGTAAATATATCACTGTTGATTTTCCTCAGGAAACATGAGGGTCAATTCACAAGATTCAAGTCAACTGAAGAGTAGTCACTCATTTAAACAATAAAAAAGATTAGTGATATGGATCATATCTTTAGTTAGTTTCAATGAAAGTAATATGGTAGGAGATATACTTTTGAAGAATATCAATACATCATACTTTGGTTTTAATCTAAAGAGTGGATATGACAGGAGAAGCTTCTGCATGCAGTGATAACATGTAATACACAAAAACATTAAACATTAGAAGTGTAGCTAAATATTTACAACAACCAAGTCTTAATCCGTCTAGGTGGGTAACACATATTTTATGTTACATCAAAATTTTAGAAGACATTATTCATACGAAGAATGAGTAAAAAATAATCCAAAACAAAATGATTATATATGGTGGGTGAGTACTGAGTAGGATGATGAGTTCCTTTGTAAGTTTCAGCTTTGAGTTATCAAAAATGTCAAGTACCATTGGAAAGGAAATTTCAAGATAAAATTATTATATGGCTAATCAGTGGTTCAAGTTCAATTCAGGAGTTTAACTAACAAAAATCCAAAGGCATGTGTATGCCTAAGTAATACCATCATTCCATCTTAATCCCAAACCTGACCTTTGAAATCATAAACACAAGAACAATTGCAAAATATTTGCACTTACCTGATTCAATATTGTGGAAAACTGGCGCATGAGCTCTTGGTTATTTCTTTTTGCTGTAGCAGCAGCAGCAGCAACAGCTCCACTACATGATGCACCTTGCAGTGGCTTTTTAGTGCCAGAAAGATGCTTTTCCCGGCCTTTCTCTTTAGAATTATTAACTTGAACATCGATGGAATGGTAGAATTGTTCAACATCATTTACTTGATTCTCAAGCTGCATGCAACACAGACACTAATTATTTTTAAAATTCAACCTTATAAATATCAACAAGCCAAAATTTAGCAGCAAAACTGAACTTAACAAAATATTAAAGATTCCTTAGGCCTTCAAACATCAATGAGAAGTACATTTGTGTTAAAACATAATGCAATCCCAACATAGTACTTGGAATAAAATTGTAAACAAGTAGATGATATATGGATGCAATGGAATAAGACAAGAAGTTGATTTATGCCCATGGTTTCTAGTAATTATTCTGCTAATGGATCAATTGAAGCTATAAAAAGGAAGAGAGATAATGGATCACCATGGTCCCCTAAACCATGATTTATGTTCATTGACCATCACCAAAAAGGTAGCAGTGAACTAACAATCAAACTTCCATAAACCCAATTCCTTCTGTTTCCACAGAACTTCACTCAATAAACCTTATCAATAAGGCGCCACACTGCCAACATAAATGCTGTTACACCCGAAAATCGACTAATTGTTTTTTGAACATCGATGCCTACATTGTGATCACAAATTATGCCTAAAGGTTGAGGCATTTCTCCTTTTTCTCTACCCAGCTTGAATCTTGTGTGCTACATCCCCATCAACTCCCCTATCACTTTGTAAGATGGGTCCAAGATGCCTAAACCATGCTACTTTTGGCATGGTTCCATCCCCAATTTTGACATCCAAAACATTACCAACTCACATCTCATTAACTTGCATTCAATACTTTGTCTCCTACTGAATTGAAAACTGTTAATCAAATTGACCATAAAATTTCAAAAATGGCTTATTAGCAAAAGTTTGACCTCCTTGTAAACAATTTTAGATTTCTAGATGAGCTTGTAAGTAAGTTTATTATTTGGATATACTCAATCTATTATTTAGGTTCCTTTAAAAGTAAGTTTTGTAAGAAATGTCAGAACCCTGAATAGAATAAGCATTTGATGGGTGAATTCTGCAAACAAGGTGAAGAAGAGAAAAGTTGGAATGCATGGAAGGCCTATAAAAAAGCAATAGTTCCCAACCACAAACCCTCCCAAAATCTTATGCAAGAATCACCACCCATTTAGAAGATACCAGTGGTTCAAAAGAAGCATACCAGTAGTTCACTTCTAAAATACTAAACACCTCATAATGAAATGACCTCAAGATAGAAGTTCCAAAAGTATTTAGATGCCAAAGCAATGTTTCATAATGGACACCAAATTTCTAAGTCCCCACTCAAGGACAACTTAATTCCATTAAAAAGATAACTTTTAAGTATATAACTCTTGTGGACAACAACTCAAGCAACTTACTTTGGAAAAAATACCCATTTCTTTCAAATAAAACAACCCAATATTAAAAGCAGAAGAAAATAGAGAAGATAGAACAGCTTTTAAAGTGAAGTAAAGAGTGGTAATTTGATGAGAGGAGCACACTATTGTTACAGGCTGTACTTGAGGGTGGTAATGATAATGTTAGAGGTATGAGCTTCTACCATATATCCCTCTCCCCCAACAGGGTTATTGCACCAAATAAATAAATTAACAAAAAGAAAACTGAAAACAAAAAAATAAGTACAATCACAAAAAGCTTATTGGTAATGATCAGAAAGTGGTTCTAGCTAGAGTCATTGCACCAAACTGACCAAAGAAATTAAAAGATTTAACTTTTATAAGCTCAAAAAATACAATAAACTATTACTTAGTGGAGTCTGTGAAGATAAAATTACATCTTGTTACTCTTACAAATCATAAACCAAAAAGCTATTTTCAGGAAAAGATTCAACTTCTATACTCATCATAAACTTCTTACTTTAGCCTAAAATTAATAATTAGAAGAAAAAACAAAGGGTCACATCACATTTAAGCAACGGTTTATCTGAATTTGGATTAAAATTTCTGTGCTAAAAGGTGTGCAATTTGGTCCTACGTGATAAAACACCATAATGCCACTATTACCTGCTATACTGACTCATGTTATATTATATGGGAAAAATATTCATCTCTGATTCACTCTGACAATAAACATAAAATAATGATAAATTCTTCTTTTTGACTAAAAAACAAAGGCAAAAACAAGTATTAGCATCTGGTATATAAAAATTCAAAAGGGTATTGCAAATTCACATATAATCCAAATTATGTCACAAAATCTCATGTAGCAGAAAATAGGTACAACAAAGACTTTACTAATAAAAAATAATAAACCTTGTGTCAATTTTTTTCCATTCACATGGTCACGTGTAAAAACATTACAGGACTCGTTCTGCGTAATAATCTTGGGTCCTACTCCTATAGTCCTATGAATATAAATAAAATAGAATTGACCCATGTTGAGAATTGTCACAAGTTTACACAAGAATAATAATGATGAGAAAATTGAAATAAAAAAGGTTAGAATTGTGAAAAGTAGAGCTACCTTGTTAACTTTGGTGACAATTTGATCAAGAGAAAACCTAAAACCATTCAAATCATCTTGTGTACCATTTGTTGAGTCCAATGGGATTCGAACCATACCTTCTTTTTTTTGTATTCTTCTCGTGAAATTTAAATCTTTTTTCAATCTCAGCTGTTTGAGACATTCAATTTAACCAATGACATATAAGTGTGATGATTACACATCTTAAAAATGGGTTGGGTATGTCAGACCAGTCCACCAAAGCCTGATAGGATATAGTTTGGGTATTAAATTTTGAATCGTTTGTCTTAGCCCGAGCTTTTTAGCCTGATCTGTTCGAGAAACACAAAGTTTGGGGTCCAGCCGAATTTACCCGTCCGAGTTCGAACTATCATAAAAAAAATATAGTCATATATAGATAAGATCATAAGAAGATAAAAAATTTAATATATATGTGAATCATATTTTTTCCGTGTATTATGTAATGTAGTAACTCCCACAATGCTCTACAGTTCTTTTTTTTAGTATAATTAGCGTGTTGACAATCACTATCGTGTCTGCCGCTTTCCTATCATTTATAATGTATAGTTTGTATGTCATAAATGTCAAACATAATATTTTGTGTTAAATATTTGTAATATACAGTTGAATTTATTTGATCGGTGTAATGTTCTACATTAAAGACTGATAGTCATAATGTAAGAATAAAAAATAATTAACCAAATAATATGAGCATATATTAGGTGGAGAGGAACATTAGGTTATATATGATTTTTTTTGTAAAAATTAATATATAGTGAGGGTAAAATAGGGAGAACCACAAATTACACCATGGTGGTGGTTATTTTGGCTTTTCCCTTTATAAGTAGTATATATATATATATTTTATACATTATTAATGTATCATACATTATTCGTTTGTATTATTATTTTTATTTTTATTTTTGAAAAGTCAATAATATTAAAACATGAATGTTAAATGATATAGTAACAATGAATGAAACTCATATATTTTTAGTGGATGCATTTTCATTTGAGTAAATTACACTAACACCCCCTGAGTTTTACTGAAATTACACAAACCACCCTTCACTTTTCTACACCTACACAAACCTCCTCTATATTTTATACTTTCATTACACTGATCACCTATGCATAAGAAATAAGTGTGTAATCTTTTAAACAAAAAATGTGATAAATACAATTAAGCTAAACAAAACATGATATATCGTGGAGACAAATCCAACTAATATATGAGTCAATATCTCTTTATTATTTTTGGTTCGTTACACTATATTATAAGAGCGATTTAAACAATATTTCTTTAGGATTGTTGATACATTTTGTAACAAAAACAATATTATTTAAAAGATCACACTTATTTCATGCAGGGGTGATCAGTGTAATGAAAGTATAAAATCTAGTGGAGGTTTGTGTAGGTGTAGAAAAGTGAAAGGTGGTTTGTGTAATTTCAGTAAAACTCAAGGGTGTTAGTGTAATTTACTCTTTTAATTTTAATTTTTTTCATTTTCTTCTCTTTTTTTTACATGTTTAACAATTTTGTTTATTGTGTTGTTATGGGATCATATGAACAATGTGACTATTTGAGCATAACAAAACAACTAATAAGGAGAAAAGTCACACCATAGACATAATAAACATATTTGAGTGCACATTTCTATTAAATTAATTTAATAATCAATGTGATCCATGTGCTTGAAAGTTACTAATCTGAATGAAAGTGCCTAATGTGATGATGGTTGGCAATTAAATGATTAGATTAGTAGGGGGTTTTGTCAACTCCCCCCTCTCACTTCATGGGAAGTTTCCTATATATTAACTTCTCCAACTGATGCATTAAGTGGGATAGAAAAAGGCAATATTTATTCTGCCTCTGTTTGATGAGTGAGAGAATTCCCACAAACATAACCAGTAGAAAGTAGAAGAGAAATTAGAATTGCAGAAAGGAAATCCAGTGCAATGTCATAAGTGGAAGGAAGGAAACTGAGTTTCTAATCATCAAGAAACTCATAAGGGAAGGAGGAGAGGTGAAAACAAAAAGGCAACCAGAAAGTGTAGTATCAAAGAAAGCACCAACAAAGAATAGCAATGGAACCGGGTAATCCTTAACCATTATTTATCACATGTGAATGTCATAATGTCAAGATCCTAAATAACCATGAAAGGCTCAATGAAAGTTTTGAAATGTCTAACAATTGGTATCAGAGCATCAGGTTAGGGACATTATGACATTCCTTGTGTCTCTGGAATTAAATGGTGTATGCATGACTTTATGTGTAAACAAAATTTTGTGAATGATTTTGTGCGAAGAATCATGAATCTATATTTTTTTATGGCTAAGTTGGAAATACTGCCCTGCATCACAACAAAATTTACATCATATGTCTATTGTTTATTGAATTTTATGGCTCCCAATCTACCAGTGCAACAATCATTCATTCATACCAATTTTGGAAGTTGGAAATTCCAAACTACGTTACTGTTGATTTTGGTTAAAAGAGTTGCACTGAATAAAGACTCTAATTTTGTGCTGAAACCATAACCGCATGATTTTCTAAACTCTATAAATCTGCCGTTTTTAATGCCTATAAACAAGAAAAAAAATCTTAATGACAATATGGTTTAATTGTTTATAATGGTATTTTACATTTAAAATTATGATGCATATTATGATCACCCAAAGGTGGATCATTGCTTGTAATTAAGATTATGATGCCATAAGGATAATAAATTGGGTTTGTTCATTAATTATAATGCATATCTTGATCACTCAAATGTGGATTATTGCATGTATTTAGTGACATTAAAGTTTTAAAAATACTTGTTTGTGCTCGTTTATCCAAAGATAACATGCATGTTTAAGGAGTATGTTTAATTACCCATTAAAAAATAATATTAGGCATCATTAATGAAAGTTTAATGCATTTAAATTTTATCCAAAGATAAATTAAGTGTATGAATAAAAGTATAGTTTGAATCCATAAAGGTTTATTCAAAGCATTAAAGAGTGAGCATGTCTTTTTTCAGCTTCATTCAATGCTTTC
>NC_032012.1:1178971-1180769 GCF_001865875.1 Lupinus angustifolius
AAAATGAAAGGTATGTGAATGGAGGTGACAGAAGCATTCTTAGTACAGTTCATCATAAACTCCCTTCCTATTGAGTTTGGCCAATTCCATGTGAATTACAACACCATAAAGGGAAAATGGAATTTTCAGGAAGTAAAGGGCATGCTCGTTTAGGAGGAGGGGAGGCTAAAGAAAATTAAGAATGACTCCATTCACATGACCATTCAAGAGCCAGGTAGCACCAACAGATTCATGTCAAGCAATAGGAACAAAGGAAAGGGGAAGGAAAAGGTCCTCATTAAAGAAGGGAGAATCCATAAAGAAATGAAGTGCTTCTTCTGTAAGAAGAATGTGCACTTTAAGAAGGATTGCCCTAAAAGAAAGAAGTGATTCGAAAAGAAAGGTAAACATTTTGTTTCCGTTATAGATGAATCATTTCTTATTGAAGTTCCTAATAATACTTGGTGGTTAGACTCTGGTGCAACAACTCATGTGTCGCATATTATGCAGGGATTCCTTTCAATCCGAACCCAGGAAACTGAGAAGTTTCTTTACATGGGGAACATAATGAAGGCACAAGTTCATGGAATTGGAACATACAGATTGATCCTAGATAGTGGAAACTATTTAGATCTAGAAAAGTGTCTTTATGTTCCTGAATGTGCTAGGAACTTGGTTTCTGTTGCTAGGCTGGATTGTTTAGGTTTTAATTTTAAGATTGAGCATTCTGTTTTTAATTTGTATAAACACTCGTACTATTTCGGTTCTGGTACATTAATGAATGGTTTATATTGCTTCAATCTTGATTTTAAATTTAAGGAATCTTTATTTAATGTTGAGCATGATGTTAGTAGCAAGCTTAAAAGTTTTAATAAGAATTCTACTTACTTGTGGCATCAAAGATTAGGTCATATATCCAAAGAAAGGATAATGAATCAAAGAACCCAGCCACAAGAAGTAGCAAACTTCTTGAATTGATTCACACATATATTTGTGGTCCATTTGATGTTCCATCTTGGGGTGGTGAAAAGTACTTCATCACTTTTATAGACGATTACTCACGTTATTGTTACCTATATTTGTTGCATGAAAAATCTCAATCAATAAATGTCCTAAAGGTATTTATTGACGAGGTTGAAAGACAACTTGAAAAGAAGGTTAAGGTTGTGAGGTCTGATAGAGGTCGTGAATATTATGGAAAGTATAATGAGAATGGACAATGTCTTGGACCATTTGCAAAGTTTCTTGAAAGTAGAGGCATATATGCTCAATACACTATGCCTTACACACCGCAACAGAATGGTGTGGCTGAAAGGCGGAACCGTACTCTAATGGAGATGGTTAGGTCAATGTTGAATTAATGTGATGTACCTGTATCGTTGTGGATGTACGCATTAAGGACCGTTGCGTATCTGCTGAATAGGGTTCACAGTAAAGCAGTTCCTAAAACTCCCTATGAGTTATGGACTGGTAGGAAACCCAGTTTGAGACATCTCCATATTTGGGGTTGTCCAGCAGAAGTAAAGGTGTACAACCCACATGAAAAGAAGCTTGATGCAAGAACCATTAGTGGTTTCTTCATTGGCTATCCGGAAAAGTCAAAAGGGTACAGATTTTATTGTCCTAACCATAGTACGAGAATAGTTGAGTCTGGAAATGCTAGGTTCATTGAAAATAGTCAAACCAGTGGGAGTGATAAATCACGAAAGGTGGATATTATTGAGACTTCTGATAAACCTTCTTCACCGAAGGTGTCTCCTCAAGATGTTGTTCCTCTGGTTATATTACCGTCAAATAACCCACAGAGACAACAAGATAA
>NC_032012.1:1180869-1181191 GCF_001865875.1 Lupinus angustifolius
TAAGAAGGTCTGAAAGGCAAAGAAGACCAGCTATTTCTAATGATTATATTGTGTATTCACTTGAGCATGAATGTGACTTAAGCATTGATAAGGATCCAGTCTCGTTCATACAAGCTATGAAAAGTGACAATTCTGAAAAGTGGCTCAATGCTATGAAAGAAGAGTTGAAATCAATGGACGATAATAAAGTTTGGAATCTAGCTGAGTTGCCCGAGGGTTCAAAATGAGTTGGCTATAAATGGATCTTTAAGACCAAGCGCGACTCGAAAGGCAACATTGAAAGATATAAAGCTAGACTTGTCGCCAAGGGTTTCACTCAAAA
>NC_032012.1:1181291-1184632 GCF_001865875.1 Lupinus angustifolius
TGCTTGCTGCAAATGATAAAGGGTTGTTACATGATGTAAAGAAGTATCTCTCTAATAACTTTGAAATGAAGGACATGGGTGAGGCATCCTATGTGATAAGAATAGAAATATTCCGTGATAGATCACAAAGATTGTTGGGATTGTCTCAGAAAGGATATATCAATAAAGTGTTAGAGAGATTCAGAATGGAAAAGTGCTCCGCAAGGATAATTCCAATCCAGAAAGTGGACAAATTTAGTGAAAAGCAATGTCCAAGGAATGATTTGGAACGTAAGGAAATGGAATCTATTCCCTATGCATCAGACAAGGAATGATTTGGAACTTAAGGAAATGGAATCTATTCCTTATGCATCAGTGGTTGGGAGTTTAATGTATACTCAAACATGCACTCGGCCGGATATCAGTTTTGCTGTTGGAATGTTAGGCCGATATCAAAGTAACCCCGAAATAGACCACTGGAAAGCTGCAAAGAAGGTTCTAAGATATTTGCAAGGCACTAAGGATCACATGCTCACGTATAGAAGGCCAGATCATCTTGAGGTGATCGGTTATTTGTATTCAGACTGCAGGATGTATGGACTCAAGGAAATCTACATTTGGGTATATCTTCCGAATGGCTGGAAGAACCATTTCATGGAGAAGCGGTATAGAGTCTACAACTGCTATGTCCACCATGGAAGCTGAGTTTGTGGCATGCTTTGAAGCCACAAATCATGCATTGTGGCTGCGGAACTTTACTTCAGGACTTGGCATTATAGATAGTGTAGCTAGGCCGCTGAAGTTTTATTGTGATAATTCCGCAGCTGTCTTCTTCTCTAAGAATGACAGGTATTCTAGAGGTACTAAACATATGGATTTAAAGTTCCTGTTAACTAAAGGGTTGCCGCCCAAGATTTACATTGGCCATGTAGAAAGGATGAGCATTATATATAAGTCCTTGTTAATGTGATTATACCTAATGTATGTATACATGTATGGATGTTTGCTCATTATTGCATGACACATTTGAATTCAATGAAAGTTTCATTTCCGTAATTAAAGTTTAAGTTATCTATATTATAGAATGTACTTGTATGGTTTTGATGAGATAACTTGATGAGTCTTTGAAAGGTAAATGAAGACTCAAATTAAAGTGAGTTGGATTGAGATGATTGTGATACATGGAAGGGATCAGGTTGCCTCATATAATTTGTGACCGCCATGATTCAATTATTTCAGCTCAATTTAAAGGATGATGATTTGTAAGGTTCAATAAAAGAGCGCAAGTAAAGTTATGAATCTTCAAGTCATCACATGGACCAAGTGGGAGATTGTTAGATTAATTTAATAATCAATGTGGTCCATGTGCTTGAAAGTTACTAATCTGAATGAAAGTGCCTAATGTGATGATGGTTGACAATTAAATGATTAGATTAGTAGGAGGTTTTGTCAACTCCCTCCCCTTTCACTTCATGGGAAGTTTCCTATATATTAACTTCTCCAACTGATACATTAAGTGGGATAGAAAAAGGCAATATTTATTCTGCCTCTGGTTGATGAGTGAGAGAATTCCCACAAACATAACCAGTAGAAAGTAGAAGTGAAATTAGAATTGCAGAAAGGAAATCCAGTGCAGTGTCATAAATGGAAGGAAGGAAACTGAGTTTTGTTAAATTTATTTTAGTTATTAGTAAAGGGTAGTCTTGTCTTTTTGTATTTTCCTAACTTCCTATGTATTGGCCCTTTGGCCTTATCTCTATCAATTAATCCCATTTGCATTTCTCTCCCTTCTCTCTTCTTCTTCTTCTCTTCTCTTCCTATGTAGCTGATCTAACATGGTATCAAGAGCAAGGTTTGCTAAGGCCACAACTTTCGAAATTTTTTGCAGATCCTGTTCATGCTTCTGGGTTCCATCATCTTTTCTTCTTTGTAGTGGTAGATCAACCTCCGCAGTTCGCAGATCGGAGATCTCAGTTTCAGATCGCAGTTTTCACTGAGCGAATTTGTTAGGTTTTCTGTTTCTCTTTCCCTTTGCATTTCGATTTCCCTATTGTTGTGCTTGTTAGTTATGGCATCTGAAAGAGATGATTCTTTGCAATCCATTAGTGTGCAACTAAATGGATCTTCCAATTATGCATATTGGAGTTATGTGATGAGAAATTTTCTGATTGGTAAACGAATGTGGAGATATGTTTCTGGAACTTTTGTTAAACCTACAAATAGTGCTACTGAAAATTATGCAAAGGAGTTAGAAACTTGGGAAGTTAACAACTCGAAAATTATTACTTGGATTAATAATTCTGTTTCGCAATCTATTGGTTTTCAACTTGCAAAATATGATTCAGCATCTCAGGTTTGGGAGCACCTTAAATGATTGTATGTGCAGTCCAATTTTGCAAAACAATATCAGTTAGAGATTGATATTCGAGCTCTCCAACAACATAGCATGAGCATCCAAGAGTTTTATTCTGCTATGACTAATCTTTGAGACCAATTGGCACTCACTGAATATGCAGAATTGCAAGCATTCACACTGTACACTGATCGTCGGGAACAACAGTGTTTAGTACAGTTTTTGATGGCTCTTCGGAATGATTTTGAAGGCCTACGTGGTTCCATTTTGCATCGCACTCCTCTGCCATCTGTTGACTCTGTTGTTAATGAACTTTTAGATGCAGAAGTTCGTTTGAAGTCCCACTCTGAAAAGGGAATTGTTGACAAATGGATTTTGTCAAGCCCCTCTGTGTTTGCTGCTCCTGTTGTGAAAGGAAAATCTCAAGGCAGAGTCAATTATGATGAATGTAGCTTCTGAAAGGAAAAGGGTCATTGGAAGGCTCAATGTCCAAAATTATTGATGAAGGAGCAACCTTATCAACCACCTCAGTGGCGTCCGCTTCAGTCGAAATACAGGAACTTTCAGCACACATCTCAATCTTCCAATGTTGTTGCTGCTACTGCTGTTTCTCCATCTGCCACCCCTGGGATGGTTCACTCTGGATCTAACATGTCTGACCTGGTAGAACAATTTCAGAAGTTTCTTGCATCTCAGCCCAATGCTATGTCAGTCTCTCCTAATGTAGGTCTGTCTTCTGCTGGTTCATCAGGTATATCATCCTCCATATGGATCCTTGACTCTGGAGCGTCCCATCATATGTCATATGACTGTAAATCTTTTACATCTGTACATAAGTCGTCCCGTGTATCTGTTATGACTGCTGATGGAACTCCTATGTTATTGGATGGAGTTGGTTCTGTTTCTACACCTAAACTATCTCTCTCTGATGTTTATTATATACCTAACCTCACTTTAAGTCTGGCTTTTGTTAGTCAACTGTGTGATTTTGGTTTCTCAATCTTATTTT
>NC_032012.1:1184732-1195290 GCF_001865875.1 Lupinus angustifolius
CAGCCCGTTCTATGCTTCTGTCAGCATCGGCTCCTTCTGAGTTCTGGGGTTAGGCTGTCAAAACTGCGGTTCATGTCATTAACAGAATTCCTTCTTCTGTTACTTCAGGTTTGTCTCCTTTTGAAAGGTTGTATGGTCATCCTCCTGATTATTCATCATTGAGGGTTTTTGGTTCCACTTGTTTTGTTCTTCTTCCTCATGTTGAACGGAGTAAATTGACTCCTCGATCTGCCATATGTGTCTTTCTTGGTTATGGGGATGGTCAGAAAGGTTATCGTTGTTATAATCCTTCTACTCGTAAATTGTATATTTCTCGTCATGTTGTTTTTCTTGAGCATTTGCCTTTTTATTCTATTCCATCTGACTCTCAAAACATTACCAGGTCTGATCTCATTCATATTGATCCATTTGTTGCGGATATTGATGGTCCAAATGACTTTAATTTTGAGAATTTCAGGGATGAAGCTCCTCATACCCCCCCTGCCCATGACCCTCTGCAGATTGGTTATCCTCATCCTCAACCACCTCATCTTCCTCGTCGTTATCCTCAACGTATCCATAAGTCCACTCAGCTCCCTGACTTTGTTTACAACATTTATTCTACTTCTTTTGCTTCTGCTTTGACCTCTCTCCACAGGTTATCTGAGCCATCCTCCTATCAAGAGGCTGTTCTTGATCCTCTTTGGCAGCAGGCTATGAACGATGAACTTTCTGCTTTGCACAAAACAGGTACTTGGACTATGGTGTCTCTACCACCAGACAAACGTGCTATAGGTTCTCGTTGGGTCTTTAAGATCAAGATCAAGTCTGATGGTTCTATTGAGCGTTACAAAGCTCGTCTTGTTGCCAAGGGATATGCTCAACAATATGGCATGGATTATGAAGAAACTTTTGCTCCTGTTGCCAAGATGACAACCATTCGCACTCTTATTGCTATTGCATCTGTTCGTCAATGGCATATCTCTCAGATGGATGTCAAAAATGCTTTTCTAAATGGTGATCTTCATGAAGAAATATATATGGTTCCTCCTCCTGGAGTTTCTCATAATCCGGGGGAAGTATGCAAGCTGCAAAAATCTCTCTATGGGCTCAAACAAGCTCCTCGCGCTTGGTTTGAGAAATTCTCTATTGTGATAACTTCTCTTGGCTTCTCTTCAAGTCCACATGATTCTGCTTTATTTGTCAGAAATACTCCTCCGGGTAATCCTTAACCATTATTTATCACATGTGAATGTCATAATGTCAAGATCCTAAATAACCATGAAAGGCTCAATGAAAGTTTTGAAATGTCTAACAATTTCTGGAAAATTTTCCAAACAATTTCATGCCTAGGGTACTCTAATTCATTTACTCCATCGTGACAGAACAAAGAGAAAAAGAAGCCAACCAAAGAAAAATAAACTTTTTACTTCACTGTGTATTTTCTTAAATAAATTAATAAATCTATAGCACAATGAAGCCACACAGCAGCAACAACTAACAGGAAAATCCAAACATGACTCACATATGAAAATTGAAATAATGTAACTTTTAAATGAAACAAAAAACATTAAGGATTAACCAATAGATCCACATCAATTCCTTGCACTGAAAATGGAAAATGAATATTACAAAATGATTCACAACAAACATTAATTCACATGCACATTAATTACCAAATCTCCAACATCAAACTAAGCAACCCAGACCCATTACAGAGAAATAAAAGAATAACACATCATTCAGTGTTGTAACAACAATTTTTAAGTATATGCAGATTTCAAACTAATAATAAACATATACATATACATATACATATTCATATATGTAAATATGAAGATGCTATTCATAAGATTGATTTTCAAGGTTTTGGTGGTTCTGCTGGTCCAACTGAAGCAGGTACGTCAACAGGTTTCTCTTCCACTTTTGAAGGCTCTGATGGTTTTTCTTCAACCTTAACTGGCTCAGATGATTCTGTTTTCTCAGTGGTTTCAACTACTACTTGTGGTTTCACCTCTTCCTTTTTCTCTTCTTCAATCACAATCTCTCTTTCTTTGCTGGTACTTGTTTCTTCTTCTGGTTTAGTTTCTGTAGGAGCAGGTGCTTCAACTTTCTCTTCTGTGACTATGAAAGTTGACACCTTCTCAAAAACAAAGAAAACTGGACCTGAAACTAAGGCTGGTCCAAACTTTGAAGATGCTTCATATACTGGCTTTGATCCTGGGAAATCTGAAATATATTTGCAGGGAGTTAAGGTTAATAATATAGTTTCATATTTGACTAAATTAATTGTCCTTTAACAGTAATAAAGGTCTAAGTTGCAATTTTCTGGTAAGTGAATTTAAAGGGTACAAATATCTTACCAATTTTAACTAGCTCCTCTAGGAACTTGTTAATTAATTTGGGGTGCTTCTTTAGTCCTGCTTCATCGCGCTCCTTAACCAAACTCTGTAATAAAAATTGTTAACAAAGATTATAGAGATTTGAGAAAGTTTGATGTTAATTGTTGACTTCTAATACGATCTCTATAAAAACTTAGGATTGACTAAAATCTTATGTTGTTTATCAGTTTATCACCTTTCTAATGCAACTTCCTCTGAGTGATTGTATATATGTAAGTAGATGTGCTCACCTTGATTTCAGTTGATGAAGCCTCATATATTCCAACAACCTTTGATTGAAGTTCAGTCTTGTTTTCTTCAAAGGTTTTGTTATGTTCCTCCTAAAGAAAACACCATATCAAATGAATTGTTGTTTAATTTTCAACAAAAACATGAAGTACTAGTGCAAACATAAACTTTGAATATTCAATTAAACAAAGTTTAAGATTAAGAGATATACAAACAAACCTTAGAGTCGTCAAAGGATTTGGAGATTTCAGCAGCAGCAGCTTTCTTGGTACCATCTTTCTCAAAAACCTTCTTGATCTTAGGAAGAACCTTACTTTTCCAATACCCCATTTTTTGTTCAACTCTTTATCTCTCTCTGTCCTTTACTAAACAAATATCAAACTATAAGAGTAGAACTCAATGAAACTGTTCCACCACTTGTCCCTTCAAATTAAGCTTCAATCTCTACATATATAATAAAAGTTTTTTTTTATCACTTATCCTACATGGTGGACATCTTGTGTCCAAAAATGTGTAGCACTGCATGTGCTATTACTTGTGATTGGTCAGAAAAATACTTAATTATTAAATTTTTAATTTAAATATAATTTTTCAACCAATCATAAAAAATGACACATAAGTGATACATTTATGATACAAGATATATTTTCTATCATACCCACTCCAGCTCAAACAAACATACATGCTTCCAAGTTATTCCAACCAAATAAGCCTTAGAATTCCAACCTAATTAATTACTTGCATGACCTATTGCCCATGCATGCCAGCCATGTTCTTCTTGTAAAATGACTTGTCTACCCTTTTTGTCTGGCCATGCAACTAGTATGATACGTTAACATCAACAATGATACAAGGACAAAACTGAAAATACATTAGTATTTTAAAAGAGTTAGGTCAAAGAAATGTGATTTATATGATATAAAAACAGGGTGTTTTTGGTAAATATGTGGATAATCATAGGGGTTTAGTGGGGAGAGAAAATTTGTTTGGCGAAATGACAGTTGGCAATGAACTCATTTCATAGGTGGCAAATATCATACGCGGGTCCCTGAATTTTGTATTTATTATGTTATCTTGTCCTTTTTATTTTAGAGAAAATAATTTATGTAAAATAAGAGTTTTTACATCGGTAGTATATTCTTATTTTTCTGCAAACTTATAAATTAACTTTTTAGGTGGTTTGTAACTTTTTGAGTGAATTAAAAAATTATTAGAGATGTTTGGTAAACAAAAATGAAAGTTAAGTTGTAGTTTTTGAAAAATGAGTTTGTATTGTTTAAAAGCTAATTTTTAAAAAATTACTTCAAATAGAATTTAGAAAGTAAAAGTAGTTTTAAATTTTACCCTTCAATATTTTATCAAATTACATGTCATGGATTAAAAAAAATCTATTAACCTTATCCCACAACCATACCTTTCCTACATTTATGTTTCTTCACAGTCCCCATCCATCTCTATAACTTCCCAATGACTATAGTTACACAATTTATAAAATTTTGTCATACTAAATGATCATTAGTTCTATGATAGAAGTAATATAAATAAATAATATAATATAATATAATGAGAAATTAATATTTTTTTTATGGTTGTGTTGTTTTTGATAATCGAATTCTTAATTTTTTATCACCTAAAAATCAAGTGAAATATTATACCATTAAACAAATATTTTATAGGTTATTTTATTAATTTTAATAAGTCTTATGTTGAACTGTAACACATAATTTGACTCTGTCCTTTCTGTTCCGTGTAAGTGTCGAGGACAAAAATGCATTAGTGATTGCTTTGGCTTCTCAAATTAAACTTGTCACATGGCTTCGCTGGTACTTCAATCCTCAATGATTTCAAATTCTATTCAAATCCTTGTCCATTTAGAATAGAGTAATGAAATTTATTAGGTGGATTAAGGTTTTGATTAGTTAAGCAAATTGAGAGAATGCAATTTGTGGCGTGTACAAAACTGTTTGAAAACGAAAACATGAGTTGAAGATATCTTTCTCTAGTAGGATAGGGGCGTTCTTTTGTATTTAATATTGGGAAACAAATTGATAAGGTGTCTCTTTGCTTTTTGTATGTAACATATTATGCAACAAGTGAAAGATATATAAAGAGTTTAAATATAAGGGGGAATATTCAGTTTTGTCCTTATAAAATTCAATTCTAATTTCATCACCAAAAAAAATTAAAAATCTAAAATAGTACTTAAATATCACAATTGTGAATCAAATTTAATATTTGCCACCTATGAAAATGAGTTCATTGTGAACTGTCTTTTCGTCAAACAGTTTTTAGTATTTTTAAATCAGTTTGATATTTTTGGAAACAAATTTGGGTTTTCAAATTTGTAAGTGAAGTTGATACACAATTTTTTTGAAGAGTTGTAATAGGTCTTTACTCTATTTAAACTACAACTATTTGCTTTTTCACAAATACAATATTATATATCATGTTTAATGTTCAAATAACATATTATATATACTAGTTCGATGGTGATCGATGGAAAAGAACCAATATATAGAAGTTTTTAATTTATTTAATGAAAATAAAATATCATCTCATATCAGAAGATGAATTATCATTTCTAACATTAAAATTATGACTTGTGTCATATTTTTTAGTTTTTAGAAATATTTTGTAGAAAATAATTAAATATGATATATATTAGAATTTTAATGATTATATGAAATAATTTATCTTATAATATGAATAGATATTTTATTCTCTTATATGATATTGTTTTTTAATTTGTTGTTCTTTTTTTATCTTAAATTTTATATTTCGGTGGGGTTATCAATATGAGAGGTTAACTGTACACAATTAACTAAATGATAAGTTTTTAATATGAAAACTAGAAGTTATATGTGCATTGGTACGATGTAGTATTTTTTTGCTGCAAGATTAAAATAGATATATTATATATGCATTTACATAGTTAAGAATATATATGTTACTCTTGCATTTGCAATGTTAAAAACACACATGTTACATGTGTATTCATATTGTTAAGCATACGCATGTGACATGTGCATTCACATAGTTAAAAGTACACATGTTATTCATACATTTATATTGTTAATAACACACATATTACTCGTACATTTGTATAATTAAAACGCACATATTATCCGTACATTTATATTATTAGTAACACATGTGTCACTCGTGTATATGTCTGTTCAAACATATAAAGAAAATAAATGACAATTTCGAATTTGAATTTTTTTAATAAAAATAGGAAACCTAAACATGATACTATGTGATTTTGTTTTTGAAAATAAATATTTTAAAAGTATTAGAAAATAAAATGATTTTTTCAGTTTCGAATTTGATTTTGTTTAATAGGGAAATCAAATCATGACAGACTTTTTTATTAAAAAATATTTAAAATTTACAAAAAAAAACTTTAATTTCAAATTTGATTTTTTCAATTATAATAGGGAAATATTAAAATCCAAAGAATTGAATTAAATAAATACATAAGGAAGGTAGAGAGTTTATATTAAGGTTTGTTACCAAAAGTGAAATGATAGTATTTAATAATAAAAGTATTAATTGTTCGAATATTTAGTTGGATGATAAAATATATTATTAGTTATTTATCGTTAATAAGAAGAAGATGGATCCACTTACTCCAAGAGTAAGTGTTTTAAACTTACTTCTCATACTAGCCATTAATTCTAGGGAAACTCAATGGTTTTAATTATTGAGTAGATTTAAACCATTAGATTTCCCTAGAATTGATGGTTAGGATGATGAATAAATCTAAAAAACTTATTATTGGAGTAAGTGGATTCATACTCTAATAAGAATGTGGAATAATATTTATCTCTTATCCCATAATTAAAACTTTAAAAGTGAAAATAATAAACTATTAATACACGATATAATTTTTCTTTAAAAATTTAGTTATTTATTATTAATAAGAATATGAAATAGTATTTATAGTCTCTTCCATAATTATGTTAATTAAAAATTTAAAATGTCTGAATGGTGCAATAATTTATTTTTTCATTATTGTCAACAATAACACATTACGTATTCTATATACTTTTTTATTATTAATTTATTAAAATATATATTATACAGAAGTGATTATATAGTGTGTAGTAGTACCAATGAACTCTTTTAGGAGGGAAACAAATTAAGGAGAAATTGATATGTGACAAATGATGATATGAAAGTTGTTTAAAACATAATACTTTTTATGAGAAGTGAGTAGAGTGTGGGTTAATGCATTATAAGTGTGTGGAGCTATTTTGGATGGAAAAAATTGCATCAACATCTAACATGTGTTCAATGATGACATCATCATAAGTTTTTTTATTACATAATGAATAGATTTAGTGTGACTTGTAGTCATCATAGATAAAGGCCCAATGTCATGTTTTTTCTTTTGAAATTATTAAGAAATGTACTAATGGATTTAATAGATTGTAAGTATGGGAGGACCCTTTTTATTATATAGTTAATAGATTGTAAGTTGTGGAGTTGTTTGGGAGGAAAAAAATTGCTGCAACATCTGACATATGTCCAATGATAATATCATTAAGAGATTTTTTATTATATAGTAAATAGATAAATTTAGTGTGACGTGTAGCCATCACAGGTAAATGTCCAATGCATATTTTTTGTTTTAAAATTATTAAGAAATGTTATAATAGATTTAATTTTTATATTATTATAATAAGGAAATGAAATATATAATGTAATCATCTTAGATGAAGGTCTAATGACATATTTCTTGTTTTAAAATTATTAAGAAATGCAACAATAAATTTAATATTATTATATAGTGCGAGAATATACGCGTGAAAGAAATAGAACCATTTTGGAGGAGAAAAATGAATAAGAAATAAACATATGACAATGGATAATATGAGATGACCTTTTTATTTTTTATTATATAATTAATAGATTATTAAGTGATAATTAATAATTGTTTTATTTATAGATAATAGATAATCCTATTATTTTATTTATATGAACAGAACAGATCCACGAAATAATATCTTTCTTTTTTGGTAAACGTCCCTTTCTCTTTGTCCAATAGGAAAAGTTTTAGCAACGAGTGTTGTTTTAAAAAAAGTAGTTGAGTTCGAGTCTTGTTGATAAAAAAGTATTTGTTGCGAGAGTTAATCCTACATACATGTGGATGTTTCTGAGTCGAATAAGATTATCTCCAGTACAAAGATACATCAGGAAACCAACAAAAATAAGAAAAGTCTTGATATAAAAAAAACATTATGTTCAACATATGTTGCTTTCTCTTTATTTTTAAACTCCTGCTTAATCCTTAAACACGTCCACATTCAACTGTAAAAAGAGTTATGTCAACGAGAAAACAAATTTTTTTCAAAGGCAAAACAAAACAATGTGCTGGTCTTGGTATAAGGCAGTGTCAGATAGTCAAGATGAACCAAATGTTAAGAGTTTAATTCATGTGAATGACACTCGTTAAGAGGGACAGTCAACACTTTAAAATGGATTAGTTCATCACCCATAAATTGACGAGATATTTTTGATAGTACCAAAAAAAACTTTATGATGAGATAACATATAAAATACCTTATCTTTTTCTAGTAATAACATAGGAAAAAAGTAGAGTCCAAATATAAAGAGCATTCAGCTTCGTGGATAATTGATTTTTTAACATAGTAATACTAATAATCTAAAAATATTAATAAAAAATTCGTAAGGCATGCACCATGTGTATAGGATAAAGCCTATGATATCATATACCTCGTCAACTTAGCTACATTTTTTATATGATTATCATGATGTTGCCATCATCATTAATTTCTCTCCCTTTCTACTCTGAATACTGCATCAATAGTTTTTTTTAAGTTACTAAGTTTTTTGAGTAATTTCTTAAGTACACCAAATAATAGGAAATATCGTTCTATTTATCAACAATTGTATTATTCTTATTAAAACTATTTGATTAATGAAATTAAATTATTTTATCTTCCAAGTCAAATGTTGAATAAATAAGAGTATTTTGATACCAAATTTATTTATTGTTAAGTTTTGAAAATAATTATATAAAAAATTGTAAGTAGTGTATAATTGCACAAAGACTAAATTCATCCATTCACAAACATGTTCTTTAGGCCTAGTGGAAGGATAATGTGATGTTGATGTCTCTGGGCTGAACCAAGTTGAGGATTGTTCTTGAAGTGCTAGAAGAGTGTTGAACCGATTAAGGGCTTGCCTTGGACTTCATTGGATAGGTATCTAAAATGGATTTTAATGCTCAAGTCAGTATTTATAATGGATAAATATATAGCAAGGAGAGAGTTAGGTAGAGAGATGTTGGACACTTCATATACAAATGGCATCTTATATCTATATTGAATAGTTATGTTTAGGAATGTCTACTAGTTTCATGATTGATGCTATACTCATATTTTTTCAATTAGTGAGTCTAATAAGACTATAACTAAATTTGTGAAATCTCTTGTATGTCATTTGGGAATGTCTTCTCTTGTAAGTTAACACATATACGAGATCTTGAATTTTATTGGGTCTCGATAAGTCATCTGAAATTCGAGTCTGTTTTGGGCCTTTTTACCTTTGGTCTTTGCATATCGACGAACCTACTAACCTTTTGTGCTACTTATCAATTCGTTCTTGGACTTTATATGTACCATAATTGTTTAAAGAAAATAATGTTTAAGCAACTTAATTTATTCTAGAATTGGTAGCTAATTAGCTTAATAAACTTATTTTATAAATGGAATGAGCTGAATTTGAATAAAAAATTAACTTGTTAAATATATAAGTTGAACTTAAATCAAATATATTTTAATTCATGAGTTAGTTCGTTAAATGTGTTAGGTATCAGTGGTCTAGGAACACTTAGAAGGGGGATTGAATAGGTGTACCGGTTAACAATCACCTCTTTTTGAACCAAAACCAAACTGTTGGAAAACAGTCCAGTTAATCGATTAACAACAGGGTTTAATCGATTAACTATTTCACAGAACAGAATGATCAGATAGGCAAATTGCACAGTAATTAAAACAAAATTGAACAGATATAATTCACATATTTTTACGCACAATTATTAAGTATATGGCAATAAACAAATATCCAATTTTTAATTACATATTCAATTTATAATAGCAAGAAACATAAAGAAGATAAAGAGAGAAAGAACAGTGCAAAAATGATTTTTATCTTGGTTCGTTTGCGGTGGTCCACTGCAAACTACATTCAGGCCTCCCATTCTGGATTAGGGAGATTTTCTTTCTTCACAATATTGAAAAATTGATACAAATACCAATTCAATTACAAGCACATATGACACTCTCTTCTTGAAATCTAGGATCTCTAAATCCTTGGTTTGACTCTACCCTTCGCCTCTTGAGAAAAATTTTCTTGCGAACTAGCCCCAGCCAAGATACGTTAAACACAAAAAATACGTTAAACACAAAAAACTTTTCCTAGCCTTGGTGAAGAACTTCAATCTCTATGGTGATCTCACACTAAGAAACAAATCCAGACTACACAAAAAATACGTTAAACAACAAGGTATACTAAGCACAATAATGCTTAAAATATTACAAGATAAAGACTCAAAGATTAACCCTTTTACTAACCACTTAAGCCATCAATATTCAAATGAGTTAATCAATATCAGTATACAAATGATTTCTCTCTAACAAAATCTAATGCATGATCATGTGAGCAAGATAAGAGTAGATACGAAATTATGCAAAAACAGTAAGCATATGACATCAATTAAAACATCATAATCTCTCTTCTCACGCATGCAACTCTCTTGCAAAAACACAATAAAACACATATGCAAAATGCTCTCTAAACAGCCCTATCCAATAGAATGCAATGCTATGGGTTTCTGAGTGATGCCTTGTATTTATAGCATGGAGAATATGTGGTTACATTCGTTGCAAAAATAGGTAAACAGTTAAAACAGATTTCAGTTA
>NC_032012.1:1195390-1197554 GCF_001865875.1 Lupinus angustifolius
CGTTGCAAAAATAGGTAAACAGTTAAAACAGATTTCAGTTATAACACATAACAAACTAGTTAATTGATTAAGGCTTTCATTTAATCGATTAACGGGGCAACATAATGACACATAATTTAGTTAAAACAAAAAACACATATTTAAAAGAAAAGCAGTTGAGTTAATCGATTAAGTTACCACGTTAATCGATTAACTGGAACATTTATGCATATGTTTCAAATGACAAACTTCTCATATGTTATGTACAATATATATGCATGGTTTACCAATTATATTATGCCTAATATGCATATATAACATGTATGATAGATGCATGAACATACAATTAATTAGATGATGTATCTCATGAATATGATATGTCAATTAAGATGGCTTAAGTGACTAGCATCTAGGTTCACCTAACCTATACTCACTTACTATGACACACATCCCAGACTACTTAGATTATAGACACAATTTATATTCTAGTCTAGACATGACCAAATGAGCATAAGGCCTATTGATTGTTGAACCATCTTCTAGCTTTGTTAAAACCTTGTCTTCATCAAAACATAGGCAAAGACATGCTAGTGCTATCCTTGACACTTTGCACTTTCAAGAATCGACACTTTGCACTTTCAATCCCCCCATTTTTGATGATGACAAACACTTCATCAAAATTCGTCAATTATTGATGGATAAGCTTGATGATGATTTTGTAGTGCGGTTGACCGAAGTTGTTTTTATGAGAACAAAGTTAAAGCGCATTTGCTTCGTTGTAGGTAAGAAAAATTATGTACGGAAGCTTGATAGAATAACCTGCAAAAACACTACACAACCTGCAAAATGTATATAACACAACAAACAATCTTTCTCCCCCTTTTGACATTATCAAAAAGATAAACGTATTCAATTCTAGTCAAAAGTTAGGAGAGTTATTATGGTTAAGACAGACTGAAATTAATCAATTAACCTTGGGTATGTAACTAATTAACCAGTTGTTAAGAAGCTTGAACAAATTCACAATTGTTTTACATCATTTAATCGATTAAGTGAAACCGTTAATCGATTAAATTGACAGCAGATAGCCACAAAACAGTTTGAATGACATGAAGGGTTATGCATAAGCCAATCGAGCATGGAATGATTACGCATTTGATATATTTAAGCAGCTTACAATAGGCACAATCATTCAACATAATTACATATACCAATCATGATCAAGATTCATTTCAAACAAAGTGAGGTGCTATATGCAACATAATTAACAAGCAAGTATAAACGCGATAATTCGAAATCATTTTACCACAAAATGTAAAACAATAGTTCAGTGGTTCAACTGTAGATATGAGTTATTACAATCCAAATAAAATCAGTAACGCAACACAAAACATAAGATCTCAAGAGGAAACAGGATCAACAAATTCCATTAGTTAGGAAGACTAAACTAAGGCTCTAAGGGTTCCTATCTAAGGATAAGATGGAGGATTCTGGTTGTCAGGAGTCGACGAACTACAACCACCCTTGATTAAGACACTCAGCTTGTTGAACTTAGCAATCATTCTTCTATTATGAGACTCATTATCAGACTGAATATGGTTCCGCAAGGATTGGTAATGGTTGTCAATGTATGCATTCTGACGTTCCTCAAAATGTTCCAAATCCGTATGATATGTATCCTTGAGAGACTGAAAGTGAAGGTCCATCCTATTATTGAGATGTTGTTCCATAGCGTCCATATAAGATTGTCCAGACGCAGGTTCTTGTGATGCATGTCCTGAATACTCCCCCTGAGTTGCAGCAAATGACTCTTGGTTCATGTCTTGATCATCTTCACCGGAAGGATCAAGGTTGGCATTGTTAAAGTCCTCTTAATATTGCCAAGTGTTACCATACTTCTAGATGCCCATCTTGTGAATTAAACTCTCACCAATCAAGTGATCCTTGTCTGAGCAGTCCATCACCATAGTATCCAAAATATCAATGTGAAGATAGTCAATTACTCGGGATATAAAGATACTATACGAAAGTAGTCTTGATTGAGAGACTGAGACGCTATACATGACCTTCAGAATTTCATCAGGCCAGCTTATCATGATGTTCTCCTTCACATCAAACATAAACCTCAAATCATTCACGGTAGGTTGTGCATGATTTGTGTTTCTCTGAATCAGTATGTAGGAAA
>NC_032012.1:1197654-1209090 GCF_001865875.1 Lupinus angustifolius
GGAGGCACAACTTTTGGAGCACGCGGTGAACGTTGTGCAGTTGTCTTGATTCTCTTTCCACGTCCTTTATCCATAGCAATCAAACACTGAATCGTGATGGAGGCTTAAAGGAAGGTTGAGGAAAACCTAGGGCGAGGTTTTGAATTTAGGGAAAAATGAATGCTTGGAAATAAGAGATGAGGAAGACGGTTTATGGAAGGAAAATGCAGTGTGGTGATTCGGTTTAGGGCTAGGATTAAGCTTAGGATGATGTTGGACTTGTTCGTCTGAGATTTGAGAGAAAATGGGATGAATGGTGTTTTGAAAAGTGTCTAGAAACACTTCTGTTTCTGATATACTGATGTCGTTAATCGATTACAGTATCGCTTAATCGATTAACCTGAGCTGAAAATGCCAGTTTTAAAATTTTTGGCCTAGGTAATCGATTAAATGAGTTACTTAATCGATTAAATGCATTAGTTTCAGCGTTTTGGATGTTTTTAAAAGCATGCATGGATTTCATACTTAATTGAATAACCTGATGTTTAAGCTATCACATATATTTAGAGCTTTTACGCACAGAATCATGGATTTATAAAATGGAATCATAAGCATTCAATCATCATTTACAAAGCATTAAAAAAAAGGGATCATGCAAGACAAAGAAAAATTATTCGAGATATTTTTCATCAAGGATTCCTAGTTCTCTTTGAAGAACATAGAAAGTATCTCATGAGAGAGGCTTGGTAAAAATATATGTCAATTGTTTAGTTGTTTCAACAAATTCTAAAATACAATCACCTTTTTTAGCATGATCACACAAGGAATGATGCCTTATTTGAATATGCTTAGGTCTAGAATGCAAAGCGGGATTTTTGGAGAGGTTAATGGCACTTGTGTTATCACATTTTAATAGGGATATTTTCTAATATAAGCCCAAAGTCCTTAAGTTGCTGCTTCATCCAAAGGATTTGAGCGCAACACACGCCAACGACAATGTATTCCGCTTCAGCGGTGGACAAAGCAACACACGCTTGCTTTTTGCTGTGCCATGCAACTAGGGAGATAGGTGACAAGTCCCACTAGTGCTTTTACGATCCAACTTACACCCAACGAAGTCGGAATCGGAAAAACCTACCAAGGATAGTGAGGCATCCCTAGGATACCATAATCCTATATGAATAGATCCTTTTAGATATCTCATGATGTGTTTCACAACAATATAATGTGATTCTTTTGGTAAAGCTTGAAATCTAGCACACATACAAACACTAAACATAATATCGGGGTGGCTAGCAGTTAAATATAATAAGGAGCCGATTATCTCGCGATATTTGGTTACCTCAATCGCTTTTCCCTTTTCATCTCTGTCCAGAGAACATGCAGATGCCATACGTGTAGATGCGTCCTTACATTGCTCCATGTCGAACTTCTTCAATAATTCCTTGCAATACTTCGACTGATGGATGAAGATGCCACTTTCCATTTGTTTGATTTGAAGTCCAAGAAAAAGGTTAGCTCACCCATCATCGACATCTCAAACTCTCCCTACATCAACTCGGAAAACTCCTTATAAAGGATGTCATTAGTAGATCCAAAAATAATATCATCAACATATATTTGTACGAGTAAAACATGATTATCAGATCTACGTATGAATAGAATGGTGTCGACCAAACCTCTTTCGAACCCTTTTTCTCGAAGGAATGAACTCAATCTATAGTACTAGGCTCTGGGAGCCTATTTTAGGCCATAGAGGGCCTTCTTGAGTTTTCCCTTTTTCTAGAAGGAAAAAATATATTTTCCTTTTTATGTAAAATTTTGGTGAAATTACTATGTGATTTAAAATTTTTTAAGTTAAATTTTAACTTTGTTAATTGCATAAATAACTATTTTTCCATGTTGTTAACTTTGAAATAAAAAAATATGGTTATGTAATCTATAGTTCAAAGTTTTTAATAGTTGTGGTTAAATTTTACTAACATATTGGTTCTCTTCACTATTTATATACATCCAAAAGCATAAGGCCCATACTATATATAATGAAAAAAATAGAAATAGTCATATTCTTGTAATTTAAATATCATGATTGCATACAATTGTCTTACATTATGTTACGTGTCATTACAGAGAATGGAAAATTCAGGTAGGCGTGAATCACAAGAACAACGACGACACAGGGTAAGACAATATGTCAGACAAAGAAAGAACAACATGAACATAGATCACTTTCTTAAAAAAATTGCACACAAACACGGGGTAGTGACTCTTATCCAGAATACAAAAGACGATGTGACGAACTATGACTTTCAACAGATGTGTCACTATTGATAATCGTTGGGTTGTTCCTGACAACTCTTGCTTATTGCTGAAGTATGACTGTCACTTAAATGTTGAGGTATATAGTACCATTAAGATCATAAAATATCTATATAAATATGTTTACAAAGGCCCATATCGAGTAGCAATGGAAGTGCATAGATGGATAAATGCAGATGAAATACAACAATATGTTGATGCAAGATGGTTTCGTGCACCGGAGGCCTTATGGAAAATATTTGGATTTAATCTTTACCAATTGTATCCTTCAATTGTAAGGTTACAAATCCATTTTCCAAATCGCCAACAAGTATGGTTTTATGACAATCAAATGACCAATGACATCCTAAACGATGATCATAACTCAAAAACTATGATTACACAATTTTTTGCACTAAACCAATTGGATGTAGAAGCAAGACATTATATATACACAGAAATTCCAAAACATTATACTTGGGACAAAAGCAATAAGGAATGGAATTGAAGAAGGAACCGAAGAAGGATTTTAGGTGGAATGTACACAATATCTCTTTTAGAAGGAGATAAATTCTACCTACGTGTTTTGTTGAATCATGTTAGAGTTCCAACCTCATGGGAATCCCTAATTATAGTAAATGGCACTTCCTTCCCAAAGTTCAAGCAATCAGCTCAAGAACGAGGTTTTTTAGAGGGAGACGACATTTTTCGTTAATGCTTACTTGAAGCTTCAAATTTACGAACATCAATTGCATTAAGGAGGTTATTTGTTACAATATTAGTGTTCTGTGAACCTACTGATGTCAAAAGTCTCTGGGAAGAGTTTGAAAGTTATATGGTAGAGGATTACCCTTCAACAAGCTCTACCATCAGAACTAACTTTACGAATAAACTTCTAACAGATTTGAATGACCTTTTGCTTCTTCATGGAAAACAAATCTCAGATTTTGACTTGCCAGCTTTACCATTACATGATCTCGAAGATAATGTAATACCAAGAATTATTGAAGAACAATTGTCGTTCCATATTTCTCATCAAGATTTGGATGATGTGGGAAAACTAAATTCTGATCAATTAGTTGCTTTCAACACCATCATGAGAGCATATACAAGGTAAAGTTTTTTTTTGTGGATAGCCCTGAAGGAACAGGTAAAACGTTCCTTTATCGTGCTTTAATTTCAAGATTAAGAGGTATCAGACAAATTATCTTAGCAATGACCACCTCTGGTATAGCTACAACATTATTTCCTGGTGGTCAAACTGCACATTCATGCTTTAAGAGATATTCATCATCAGCAATAGTTTCCGATGAAGCACTAATGGTAAACATATATGCTTTGGAAACAGTAGATCGAACATTAAAAGATATTATAGGTTGTGATGCTCCATTTGGAGGGAAAGTTGTAATATTAGGAGGAGATTTTAGACAGGTACTTCTAGTGATACCTAAGGGTAATAATGCAGAAATGATTGATGCATGTATTGTTAAGTCTCCTTTGTGGGCATATACAAATTGTTACATTTGCGTCAAAATATGCGTTCCTTGCAAGACCAAAATTTTGCTGAATATCTTATGAGGATTGGAGATGGTGTTGAATCAACAATTCGTAATGATATGGTAAAAATACGCAATGAGATGACAATAAGGTGGGAACAAGAAGACTTTGTACAACAACTTATACATGAAATTTTCCTAATTTGGGAAGTCATGGATGTGATGCTTCTTATATGTCAGAAAGAGCTATACTAACACCCAAAAACGAGAATATTCAAAAACTAAATGATACAATTATCAATCATTTTCCGGGAGAACATCATAATTTGTTATCTTTTAATGAGGTTGAAGGAGATACAAACAACTTATATCAGCAAGAGTATTTAAACTCCATTACTCCTAGGTTTACCACCACATGTTGTAAAAGTAAAAAAAGAGGTGTACCATTGATGTTATTGTGAAACATAGATCCGAAAGGTGACTTATGCAATGGGACGAGATTACTATGTCGTGGGACTTAAATGAATATGTTAGATGTGGAAGTCCTAAGTGGCCAACATGCTGGACATAGAGCTTTTCTGCCCAGGATTAAACTTAAAACGTTAGCCAATGTAGGACTCCCTTTTGTTCTTATCAAAAAGCAATTTCATGTGCCATTAACTTTTTCACTCACCATAAATAAGGCACAAGGACAAACCATTCCTAATGTAGGCATTTATCTTCCGAAACATGTCTATGGATATAGACAACTATATGTTGCTCTATCAAGAGGGGTTTCAAAAACTACCACGAAAATTCTTATTAAAGAAGGAAAAATTCAAGGTGAAAATGATGATTTCACAAAGAATATTATTTTTAAAGATATTTTATTGTCTTGACTTTATGCTATTGATAATACTACATACATCTACATTTATGTGACTATCATAATTCAATAACAACCAGTAATTATAAAGAGCAACCCAACGGTTCTCAACAGTCACACCTCTAACGAGATTCACAAGCTCACAACATCGTCTTCTGTACTCTACGTAATAGTCGCTATTTCTATTAATTGTTCGTTTTCAATTCCAAATTTATTTTTCATAAGGTGTAGTATCGAGAATATTGTCATTATTACTTTCATCACACATTATTGTTTTCTTTTTTACTTAATCTTACTATTTTTTTGTAATTCAATTACAAATTGTGTACACATTTCATATTTACTATAAAAATTTGTATAAATAAAGTAAATTATGTCTCATGTTTCCCATAAATTTTGATTTCAATAACAACACTCTAAACATAAAAATATTTCTCAATTTCATCATATCCAACAAAATTCATTACTCGGTCTATCAAGTTTATTACACTACAAAAAAATATCCAGTTAGCCACGGTTAAACCCGTGGCTATTTTAGCATAAAACCGTGGCAAAATTCAGCAGCCATGGTTTCGTCTATCCAAGCAAATACTGGCGTTGCAAAAATATAGCCACAATCTATTTATGATATAGGTACGCCTTTATAAAGTGTGGTAACATTTCTTCAACCACAGTTTCGACCGTGGCTAATGTGAACTGCACCCGTGGCTAATATATACCATTATTTTAACCACATTTTAAGTGTGGCTAACATTTATTCAATTATTTTCACACATATTCCTCTCCTCATCCTCTAACAATCATTATATTTTATAATATGATGATAAATTTCCAATTGAAATTAAATATTTAAATTGATTCTCAATTTATTGAATATGTTATCTCCTTTCACATTTATTTCTATCATAAAAGAAAGCAAGATAAATAAATAAGGAGGTCCATGTAAATAGGAAGGAGTATTTTAGCACATATAACATAGTGCTAATTTATATAACAAATGAGTCCCTTCATAAATATGAATATCTCAGCTACCCAATTTCAAACAAGAATTTGAACACACCACTTAAGGAAATAATCTCTACTATAGGCTTGCTCTCAGTTTCAACAATCACTAGTCTTGTAACCTCTGCAACAATTAACAAAATTGAGCAAATTTGTCATTCACCATAAGTAAAGCAACCTCTTCAAACACAAAAGGGCCATAAAACATTTGGAACTCTAACTCCCAAATTTCGCAAGTTCTAAATTCAAAATTTAACCATTCATTTATAACACTGGCAATCAAAAGGGTTCAGTTAGAAAGTAGTCACTAAAAAATAATATTAAGGTTTAGTTATTGTTTTGTACTCTACTATAATATTATTCTACACAAGCATGACACTTTGATGCGTTTAAAAAGAGGAGAGTCACTTATGAATAAGTTTCTGCATGATAACAAATTAAACAACGAAGTATGGAACACTTTAAATGATCATTAATCATACAACACTTTCAACAACCAATAGATTAGAAAAAGCAATCAAAATAGTAAAACAATGAATATGAACTCAAGCAACAATAATAATCATAAAACCAAGTATAGAACACTGAATAACACTAAATCAGATTACTATAACACACAAGTAATGGACATTAGAACCAATAGTTAAACAAAAATAATTTTACAGTTTTCTAATGCATATAGTAATAAAGCTTTTCAAACATTCCCTTCTTGTCAAAAACATAATATATCTTGACATTTTTTATTCAAATTTCACAAAGTAATCTAATGCTCACAACCTATACATCATACATTTAAGATGCAACATATACAAGATTAAAGAGAGTGAAATATAGTTATTTATCTTACATGGACTAAACAACTGCTTCTTTGTGATCAATATTACTTTGGTTTACTAATATAAGATTAGGGATTGAGAGATATCTAATTAAACATGTAAAGATTAGAAATATGATAAAATTGAAAAGAATCTGCAAAATTGGATTTTCATTACCTGTGTAATAGAGTTGATGATGATGTTGAAGAGTGAAGGATTTAAGCAATTAAAGAATTTGAGTAGTTGAAGTGATAAAACTGGATAAAATTTTGAAGAATTAGTTGAAGAGATGAGACAATACCAGCCATATGGGGGGAAATAATAGTATAAAAGGGAAAAACATTGCTAACCACTTCATCTTCTGGTAAAGGGTACAATATTTCTAATGCACTTTTTCCAAATATATTAACATGAAATTGAGATTTTCCTTCATATTGAAACACCAGAAACTGTGACACTTCCAATGACAAGTATTATGCAAATTCTTTCCAACCATTGGAAAACCAAACATCTTCATATCATGCTGTCTAAGACACATGATAAGGGCCCTAGTAACTTTTTGATAATATTCATCACTTATAACAAGTTTCTTTGGTTGAGGGTTAGATTCTTTTGCTACATTTTTCGCAAGACATCAATTAAACAAATGTATATGCTAAGCTTCTTAATCACAAATTGAATATAGATAATTCAAGATGAAATGTGTTAGAGACAACTCACCATTAGTTCTAGGAGCTTGATGTATAGATGAATGGTGTATCTTTTATGTACTAGAAAGTGACATATATACAAGCTTAGCACAACTGAATAGGAAGAGATATATGTTAACAAATGATTCCTAGAATATCTCCATAACAACCTATTATGCTATCAGTTAAAGAACAACAAGACTAATTCAAAACACACGTTCTAAATAACAAATTATTGTTGCTGATTATTTATCATTTGAACATTAGCATCTCTATTATTACCATTTCCATCACCACCACTACTTGTGCCATTATTCATGTCTTCTTGAACAATAATCATAAATCATACAGGTTCAACCTGGACTTTAGTTCATAAGTTTTTAAGGAATTCTTAAAATTGTACAGTTTGGATGTTTAATTGAATATTTATGCACCATATTGCATATCCATGAGTGACCAGGAAAATCTAAATTCTCAAAACAAGATACTTTCCTCATGACTCAAATGGAAAAAAAAGGACTCCAATTTATTCAAATTTCATAGAATAATCTAAGCTTTCAAGTTACAACCTATATATCACAAATGCAAAATGGAAAATATACAACATGAAAGAGAGTAAAAACAAATTTATTTATCTTAGTAACATATATTATAAAGTCAAAATTGCATATTGCAAAGACACTAACCTTCAGAACTTAAATCAATACTTCTCGATTATCAACCATACTTGTTTAGGATTATTGGTACAAGATTAGGGATTGAGAGATATAAAACTAGACTTGTAAAAATTAGAAACAATTGGACAAAACTTAAAAGTAGAAGCTGCAAATTTGGATTTCCATTTACATGTGTAGCAAAGTTGATGACACTCATCCATCAATTGAATTGGAGATCAACTCTCTAAGGAAAATTTCTTTTTTACTACAGAGAGAATTTAGGAAATTATCCATAGGACGCGATACTTCATCTTGGAACTCAAACTTCTCCGCATTGTTGTGAAACGATTTCTTTGAGATCGACTCAACCTCTCTAATTCAACCACAATAAATCATAAATCATATACATTTAAATATACAACAAAAAATAGATAAAATTAAATCAAATACCTCTTAACCATATTTGAATCTATTGAAAGACCAGATGGAACTGCAGCGATCTTGTCCTCCACCTTAGGCAGATCTACAACCTTTTCCGAATCACTATCTGCATTCGCTTCAAACTTTCGACCTTGATCTGCAATGAGAATGAGAATGGAGAATAAAACGAGAGCATTAAGTAGCATCCACTTCCTCATCGCGATTCGATGCTTCGATTTTCTCTGATTCGATTATTGGTTGAAGAAAAAACGAAGGATTTAAGCAATTAAATGAACTATGGTTGAAAAGATGAAGTGACATTGATAAAAATTTGAAGAATTTGTTGCAAAAATTGAAGAAAGAATTTGTGGCTTCTGGGTTTCGGTTTTATTAGGACTTGAAGAAACAATGGTTTTATCCAGTAAGGAATTGAGTGGGTTTCTTTTGCTTTTTTTTTTGGCACGGACCCAATAAAGTGGCAAGGGAATGGTCTTGATAATAAATTTTTCCTTGGTTATAGTAGTGTGGCTAATTTACCGTGTTTAACTCATTTATTTGTTATAGTGTTACTTTGTAAAAATATTATTACAAAAATAAAAAAGCAGTTGGCAAACATTTCATGAAGACCTTATATATTAGGGTTTATTTCAATGATTATGTCCTAATCATACACTTTACCTATAAAAATAAACACGGGTTACTAAACTATTTGAATGTTCAATTTTAACAGAATTTAAAAATTACAACACTTGAACAAACACAACTGCAAAATACTCTTATTTAATACAAAATACTATATTTAATAAATATAATATACAGACAACATGTTATAAACAATAGAAAAGTGGGTTAATAGATATAGGAGTGCTTATCAATACGTTAGTAACAATAAGGAATTAACTACTAATATACTAGTTGGGAGAAGATACATTCACACTTTATACTGTTAGATTAATTTAATAATCCATGTGGTCCATGTGCTTGAAAGTTACTAATCTGAATGAAAGTGCCTAATGTGATGATGGTTGTGCTCGTTTATACAAAGATAACATGCATGTTTAAGGAGTATGATTAATTACCCATTAAAGAATAATATTAGGCATCATTAATGAAGGTTTAATGCATTTAAAATTTATCCAAAGATAAATTAAGTGCATGAATAAAAATATAGTTTGAATCCATAAAAGTTTATTCAAATCATTAAAGAGTGAGCATGTCTTTTTCAGCTTCATTCAATGCTTTCGTCTTAGGCAACGGATGTGTCAAGGTCAACGGACTAAATTATGTTGATTGGTCTGAACAGATCCAATTCTCACTGGGTGTAATGGAGTTGGACTTGGCTATCATTTAGGATAGTGAACCAACCATAACTGACACTAGCTCGGAGGCAGACAAGACTCTTTTTGAGGCTTGGGAGCAGTCAAACAGGCTGAGTCTTAGCTTCATGAGAATGTCAATCTCTGACAATGTCAAGCCATCTATGCCTAAGACAAATAATTCAAGGGAATTTATGAGAATGATCAAGGAGTACTCCCAATCAAACATTACTGATAAGTCTGTGGTGGGAAACCTCGTGATAGAGCTGACGACCAACAAGTTTGATTGGTCGCAGCCCATTCATGATCATGTAACCAATATGTCAAATCTGGCTGCGAAAATGAAAGGTATGGGAATGGAGGTGACAGAAGCATTCTTAGTACAGTTCATCATTAACTCCCTTCATATTGAGTTTGGCCAATTTCAGGTGAACTGCAACACCATAAAGGAAAAATGGAATTTTCAGGAAGTAAAGGTCATGCTCGTTCAGGAGGAGGGGAGGCTAAAGAAAATTAAGAATGACTTCATTTACATGACCATTCAAGAGCCAGGTAGCACCAACAGATTCAGGCCAAACAATAGGAACAAAGGAAAGGGGGAGGAATAGGTCCTCATTAAAGAAGGGAAAATCCATAAAGAAATGAAGTGCTTCTTCTGTAAGAAGAATGAGCACTATAAGAAGGATTGTCCTAAAAGAAAGAAGTGGTTCGAAAAGAAAGGTAAACATTTTGTTTCCGTTATAGATGAATCATTTCTTATTGAAGTTCCTAATAATACTTGGTGGTTAGACTCTGGTGCAACAACTCATGTGTCGCATATTATGCAGGGATTCCTTTCAATCCGAACCATTGAAGTTTCTAATAATACTTGGTGGTTAGATTCTGGTACAACAACTCATGTGTCGCATATTATGCATGGATTCCTTTCAATCCGAACCCAGGAAACTGAGAAGTTTCTTTACATGGGGAACATAATGAAGGCACAAGTTCATGGAATTGGAACATACAGATTGATCCTAGATAGTGGAAACTATTTAGATCTAGAAAAGTGTCTTTATGTTCCTGAATGTGCTAGGAACTTGGTTTCTGTTGCTAGGCTGGATTGTTTAGGTTTTAATTTTAAGATTGGGCATTCTGTTTTTAATTTGTATAAACACTCGTACTATTTCGGTTCTGGTACATTAATGAATGGTTTATATTGCTTCAATCTTGATTTTAAATTTAAGGAATCTTTATTTAATGTTGAGCATGATGTTGGTAGCAAGCTTAAAGATTTTGATAAGAAATCTGCTTACTTTTGACATCAAAGTTTAGGCCATATATCCAAAGAAAGGATAATGAGGTTAACGAAAAATGAGATTTTGCCTTATTTGGATTATGGCAATTGGGATGTTTGTTTATATTGTATTAAAGGAAAACAAATTAAACACATATCAAAGAACTCAGCCACAAGAAGTAGCAAACTTCTTGAATTGATACACACGGATATTTGTGGTCCATTTGATGTTCCATCTTGGGGTGGTCAAAAGTACTTCATCACTTTTATAGACGATTACTCACGTTATTGTTACCTATATTTGTTGCATGAAAAATCTCAAGCAATAGATGTCCTAAAGGTATTTATTGACAAGGTTGAAAGGAAACTTGAAAAGAAGGTTAAGGTTGTAAGGTCTGATAGAGGTGGTGAATATTATGGAAAGTATAATGAGAATGGATAATGTTCAGGACAATTTGCAAAGTTTCTCGAAAGTCGAGGCATATGTGCTCAATACACTATGCCTTACACACCGCAACAGAATGGTGTGGCTGAAAGGCGGAACCGTACTCTAATGGAGATGGTTAGGTCAATGTTGAATTATTGTGATGTACCTTTATCGTTGTGGATGTACACATTAAGGAC
>NC_032012.1:1209190-1209898 GCF_001865875.1 Lupinus angustifolius
CTGCTGAATAGGGTTCCCAGTAAAGCAGTTCCTAAAACTCCCTATGAGTTATGGACTGGTAGGAAACCCAGTTTGAGACATCTCCATGTTTGGGGTTGTTCAGCAGAAGTAAAGGTGTACAACCCACATGAAAAGAAGCTTGATGCAAGAACCATTAGTGGTTTCTTCATTGGCTATCCGGAAAATTCAAAAGGGTACAAATTTTATTGTCCTAACCATAGTACGAGAATAGTTGAGTCTGGGAATGTTAGGTTCATTGAGAATAGTCAAACCAGTGGGAGTGATAAATCACGAAAGGTGGATATTATTGAGACTTCTCATAAACCTTCTTCACCGAAGGTGTCTCCTCAAGATATTGTTCCTCTGGTTATATTACCGTCAAATAACCCACAAAGACAACAAGTTAATATCCAAAATCTACATGATGAAATAATAGTTAATGGACCAATTAATGGAGTCATTAATGATCAAGTGATAGAAGAATCACAAGAAATAGCATTAAGAAGGTTTGAAAGGAAAAGAAGACCAGCTATTTCTGATGATTATATTGTGTATTCACTTGAGCATGAATGTGACTTAAGCATTGATAAGGATCCAGTCTCGTTCATACAAGCTATGAAAAGTGACAATTCTGAAAAGTGGCTCAATGCTATGAAAGAAGAGTTGAAATCAATGGACGATAATAAAGTTTGGAATCTAGCTGAGTTG